>NC_088229.1:12341800-12474387 GCF_036934945.1 Oncorhynchus masou masou | reverse complement strand
AACAGAGAGCAAGGAGAGGGCAGTCCAAATACAACTGGTGTTATAAAATAACAGACAGCAAGGAGAGGGCAGTCCAAATACAACTGGTGTTACAGAATAACAGAGAACAAGGAGAGGGCAGTCCAAATACAACTGGTGTTATAAAATAACAGAGAGCAAGGAGAGGGCAGTCCAAATACAACTGGTGTTACAGAATAACAGAGAACAAGGAGAGGGCAGTCCAAATACAACTGGTGTTACAGAATAACAGAGAACATGGAGAGGGCAGTCCAAATACAACTGGTGTTATAAAATAACAGAGAACATGGAGAGGGCAGTCCAAATACAACTGGTGTTACAGAATAACAGAGAACAAGGAGAGGGCAGTCCAAATACAACTGGTGTTATAGAATAACAGAGAGCAAGGAGAGGGCAGTCCAAATACAACTGGTGTTATAAAATAACAGAGAGCAAGAACATGGAGAGGGCAGTCCAAATACAACTGGTGTTATAAAATAACAGAGAGCAAGGAGAGGGCAGTCCAAATACAACTGGTGTTCAAAATAACAGAGAGCAAGGAGAGGGCAGTCCAAATACAACTGGTGTTATAAAATGACAGAGAGCAAGGCGAGGGCAGTAAATACAACTGATGAACATGGAGAGGGCAGTTCAACTGGTGTTAAAATAACAGAGAACATACAACTGGTGTTATAAAATAACAGAGAGCAAGGAGAGGGCAGTCCAAATACAACTGGTGTTATAAAATAACAGAGAGCAAGGAGAGGGCAGTCCAAATACAACTGGTGTTACAGAATAACAGAGAACATGGAGAGGGCAGTTCAAATACAACTGGTGTTACAGAATAACAGAGAACATGGAGAGGGCAGTCCAAATACAACTGGTGTTATAAAATAACACAAATACAACTGAGCAAGGAGAGGGCAGTCCAAATACAACTGGTGTTATATAATAACAGAGAACATGGAGAGGGCAGTCCAAATACAACTGGTGTTACAGAATAACAGAGAACATGGAGAGGGCAGTCCAAATACAACTGGTGTTACAGAATAACAGAGAATGAACAGTTGTGAGGGTAGGTCTATATCTGTTGCAAAGTTTGCTCAAAACAAATCTTATATTGTATAGTAATCTTGTCCTTGATAAAGCAGCAGGGATATGTTCACCCTATTTCACCCAGCGTGTAATGAAAGAAAATAAAATCAGAATTGGTAATGCTTTGACTGTGATGTGCTCCTGGAAAATCTATAGAATCAGTTGAAATGAACATAAGGTAGCCTATAGGTATTGACATGTTGGTGAGAGGTGTGTGCATGTCTTCGATGTAGGTTACTGAAGACTGAAACCTGAACGACAACCTGGCTGGCGGCTACTCTGATAGACTATCTGATGGAATGTTTTGACAGTTGGGAAGTAAAAGTCAGTTGATATCATATTTAGGAACAGTAAACTGCTGTTTTGTTTATTTACAGACAAATCATAGTATTGCTTATGAAAAAAAGTCCTCATCAATATTCGAGAGGTCAGATACTGATGCAAGCTTTTATTTCACCTTGACCAGGGGAGGCCTAATTGCATCCAAACTGTTCCCTAACACTGGAGCCAGCTGGAGGGTAGCACTGCTAGCTGGTGGTGAATCTCTGGAAAAACATGTACTAGGAGAGCCAAGCAGACAGGAGGGATGGAAGACATGTACTGGGAGCACCAAGCAGACAGGAGGGATGGAAGACATGTACTGGGAGCACCAAGCAGACAGGAGGAATGGAAGACATGTACTGGGAGCACCAAGCAGACAGGAGGAATGGAAGACATGTACTAGGAGAGCCAAGCAGACAGGAGGGATGGAAGACATGTACTGGGAGCACTAAGCAGACAGGAGGGATGGAAGACATGTACTGGGAGAACCAAGCAGACAGGAGGGATGGAAGACATGTACTGGGAGAACCAAGCAGACAGGAGGGATGGAAGACATGTACTGGGAGCACCAAGCAGACAGGAGGGATGGAAGACATGTACTGGGAGCACCAAGCAGACAGGAGGGATGGAAGACATGTACTGGGAGCACCAAGCAGACAGGAAGGATGGAAGACATGTACTGGGAGCACCAAGCAGACAGGAGGGATGGAAGACATGTACTGGGAGCACCAAGCAGACAGGAAGGAAGGAATCATAGTTGCTCTTTAATGATGTATAACTGACACTCAAGCACACAAAGAAACTCAGTACAGACTCAGCTGCTGGTGCTACAGTGGATGAGACCCAGGGGCAAGGAACTCCAAACATGGGGAGAATGAGGAGGAAGTGAGGAGGAAGAGGATGAGGAAGGGGAGGAGGAGCAGCAGGAGGAGGATGAGGAGGAAGGGAGGAGGAAGAGGATGAGGAAGGGGAGGAGGAGGAGCAGCAGGAGGAGGATTGACAGATACGTCCTATTCATCAGGGTATGCAACAGAAATGTGGGTTTCTTATTGATCAAGTCCAGTTCGTCCTTTGTGTTTTCTTCCATTTGGTGCCTAATAAATATGCCCCTTGAGTTTTTGTCTGTTTGTGGTACTTCTCATGTTGTAGGCTATATGGCACACATACACAGAGACAGAGGTGGGTAAACCACAGCCATCTGGGTTGACTCTTATCCCAATTACTGCTGAGGACTGTGTGGCCTGTTGCAGTCATGCGTCATGTGACAGGAACCAGGCCTGACCTCATACAACCCTTATCCCCTGACCACTGACATCATCACAGGCCCAACCCTGGGGTCGCAGAGAGGAGACTAATGAGTGACAGATGAAGAGTTGCAGCCTGTGACACAACTGAGAGACCACTAGGAGACCTGGGACTAGATCAGATTCAATCATCTCTGCGCTAGCCAACACCCGCATAGCTGTGGTTTTGGCGGTGTCGGAGGTGGAACTGTCACCGAGCGGCTCCCGGTGTTATACCTATTGTGGACACTGCCATTGGCTGCACTGAGTTGCGTTAGTAGAAATCCTGCGCAGCCATGTTACAAGTTCAAAAACTGGCATGTGTGATGTAATCTACACCTCCATAAGACTGATGTAATGATTTTCTATTTTCTACATAGCCAACACTTTATCATTCTGAACTTCAAACGAGGTTGGAGAAGGTGTGGCTTCGTGACATTGACCACAAGAGCAGGTGCTCCCCAACTGGACGTCTCAAACGTTGTTTTGGACACACCCCCCAAAACAAAATGTGGGTGTCGGCTAGTGCGAGCTAACGCTTGGTCTGATTGAAACTAGGTCTTGACCTTTCGAAGGAACTAAATACTGAACAATTATGAAAATGAATGACCAACAGTGCCAAATAAAGTTTTAAGAATACCAGCGCAAATGTTCAAATGGGAGTACATCTCAAATACTCAATAACAATACTCTCTAAATATGTTTCATTGTTATGTTTTTACTGTATCTATCCTATATGTAGAATATGAGTAAATCCATTGGTCTATAGTCGGTGTGTATATTTTGTCTTTTGGTTTCAAAACCTTTTTTTCTGAAATGTTTTATGGGAGGGAATTTAGACCATTCCTCCGTACATAATCTTTCCAGATCCTTGATATCCTTCGTCTGCCCTTATGGACTGGCCTGTCCAAATCAAACCACAGGTTTTCAATGGAGTTCAAGTTCAGAGACTGAGATGGCCATTGCAGAATGTAAATGTTGTGGTAAATTAACTATTTGTTTGTGGATGCGTGCTTGAGGTTGTTGTCTTGCTAGAATATCCACTTATCAAGCTTCAGCCTCCTTGCAGAGGCACATGTCCATGTACTGAGTAAAGTTCATGATGCTGTTGACCTTAACAAGGGCCCCAGGACCAGTGGAAGCAGAATAGCCCCATAACATCAAAGATCCACAACCATATTTTACAGTAGGCATGAGCATTTAGTGAGCATTTCTCCTTTGCCAAGACAATCCATCCACCTGACAGGTGTGGCATATCAAGAAGCTGATTAAACAGCATGATCATTACACAGGTGCACCTAATATAAAAGGCCACTCTAAAATGTGCTGTTTCGTCACAAAACACAATGCCACAGATGACTCAAGTTTTGAGGGAGCTTGCAATTGGCATGCTGACTGCAGGAATGTCCACCTAAGCTGTTGTCAGAGAATTTAAATAATTTCTCCACCATAAGCTGTTTTAGAGAATTTAGCAGTACGTCCAACCAGCCTCACAACCAAAAACCCCTGTATGGCATCGTATGGGTGAGCGGTTTGCTGAGGTCAGTGTTGTGAACAGAGTGCCCCATGGTGGTGGTGGAGTTATGGTATGGGCAAGCATAAGCTATGGACAACGAACACATATCGATGGCAATTTGAATGCACAGAGATACTGTGACGAGATCCTGAGGCACATTGTTGTGCCAATAATCCGCCACCATCAACTTGTGTTTCAGCCCGATGTTGCAAGGATCTGTACACAATTCCTGGAAGCTGAAAATGCCCAATTTCTTCCATGGCCTGTATACTCACCAGACATGTCACTCATTATACACGTTAAGGATGCTCTGGATCGACGTGTACGACACCGTGTTCCAGTTCTCGCCAATATCCAGCAATTTAGCACAGCCGTTGAAGAGGAGTGGGACCACATTCCACAGGCCGCAATCAACCGCCTGATCAACCTTATGCGAAGACGATGTTGTTGCGCTGCTTGAGACAAATAGTAGTCACATCAGACACTGACTGGTTTTCTGATCCACGCCCCTACCTTTTTTTTTAAAGGTGTCTGTCATCAACAGATGCATATCTGTATTCCCAGTCATGTGAAATCCATAGATTAGGGCCTAATTAATTTATTTCAATTGACTGATTTCCTTATGTGAACTGTAACAGTAAAATCTTTGAAATTGTTGCATGTTGCGTTTATATTTTTGTTCAGAACATATTAAAGAGATCAGGCCTTTCGGAAGCCCAGATAATTTATTTATAAATCCCATCATTAGATGGTTCGGTAGTTGGCGGAGCTGCTCTTGCTCGAGGGAAAGGCCTGCCCGCTCAAAGACCTCTCCATCATGGTTAACAACTCCACAGTGTACCCCTCCCATAGATCAAAGAAGCTTGGCGTGACCCTGGACCACACCCTGTAATTCTCTGCAAACATCAACGCAGTGACTCGCTCCTGCAAATTCATGCTCTACAACATCTGTAGAGTACAACCTTTTCTCACACAGGAAGTGGCGCAGGTCCTAATCGAGGCACTTGTCATCTCCCGTCTCGACTACTCCAACTCCCTATTAGCTGGGCTCCCCGCTTGGGCCTTCAAACCCTGAAACTTATCCAGAACGCTGCAGGCCGCCTGGTGTTCAACCTTCCTATGTTCTCCCATGTCACTCCGCTCCTCCGCACATTCCACTGGCTCCCAGTCTAAGCATCATCTTCAAGACCCTGGTGCTTGCCTATGGAGCAGCATGGGGAAACGGTGCTATGCTCTCACTGCGCCCCCTTGTGCAAAGATCTAGCCAGTGCGCACTGGCCAGGTACTTAGTTTGACATGTATTACATTTGAACGTATGTCGGGAGAAACTATTATAAGATTTAAAGGTTTCAACTATAATCTTTTCTAAACCAACACACTCTGATGCTGGTGGAGTCATGTACTGTAACGTGTACGCTGGTAGTCGGGAAACAAGTACAGGGAGTGCAACTTTTATAATAAATAGAACATCGTACAAAACAATAAACACGAAAAGCATACAGTCATGAAACAGAAACAGAAAGAGTCAATAACACCTGAGGAAAGAATCAAGGGGAGTGACAGATATAGAGGTAATCAGGAAGGTGATGGAGTCCAGGTGTGCATAACGATGGTGGCAGGTGTGCGTAATAATGAGTAAACAGGCGACAATGAGCACCAGAGAGGGGGAGCGGGTCGTAAGCGTGACAGGTCAACATAGAGATGGGAAAGTATCTTCGCTATGATGGCTTCTATGACATCATAATGAACGCCATCTTCATTTTAACTGTCTTCACTTCTTATATTTCTTTGAGTCTATTGACAGTTCATAAACAAACTGAAATTGTGCATACCACCACCTGGAGTTTGTCATCTCAACAGGAATAAAGCCAGGGATTTACTGCCATAATTCTGTTGAATTAATTGTGTGATCCATCCTGGTGACCTGGATGGAATTCTGTGATCCCTCCTTAACCCATTGCAAGTCCCACCAAGTTGACTACTTTAACATTGAGGAAGCACAAACGGTGCTGCCCATGCTAAAAGAGGCTTTGCGGCAAGTGGGTCCTCTATCCATCTCTATCTCTACGTGCCAGGTTCACACCTGCTGTATGAGTGAGTTGTCACTGACAGAAAACTCTGACTCATTGACCTGTATGGAGAGGTTGACCTGTATGGAGAGGTCACCTCAAACAGGTTCCAAAGACTCAATAACTTCCACCATAATGAGGGGGAGACAGAGAGACAGAGGGGGGGGCTCTCCAGAGCATCATGTGGACTACTATAATGAGAAAGAGAGGGAGAGAAAAAGAGAGAGAGAGAGAGAGCGATGGTCTGAGATAGTGTTAAGAGCCCCTTGTGGATCCAACAGTGTGCAAGTTGACCTAGGTGTCACAGGAAGACACCTGGTCTCCTTATAAAGTGACAGGGATGATGACAGATCTCCAGTGGTTTGTGAGAAGAAGCCCCTCTCTCTCAAAGTGTCTTGAAGCTACAGTAGTGTGTGAAGTACCTTTCTCTCCCAGATAGGGTTTTGGGGCCGTGTGTTCACTACAATAGACTTCAGCTCCCAGCAGTTCATCTTGCTAGAGGAAGACTACCAAGGACCACTTCTGCTGCTGTACATTCTAAAAGGTCAGGTTTAAAACTCATCCATTGACTGCATGTTTGTTTGATCGACTGGGTTTGAATTTGGGTCATCTGCGAACCACAAGACTGTGTTAGCCCACCGGGATAAAGCCTACGCATTCCCTTGGGGAGCCAACACAAGTCTTCAAGACTCAGGCTAGGTTAATGTAATGTAATTTAATGTCATTTCCCTGTTTCTCCAGTGAGGGGACCTGACCAGACCCAGACGCAGGGATGTGTGGTTCAGTGTGGTGTCTGCTGCTTCTGTTGCTCTGTCCTGGTACTGATGAGATGGTGCTGAAGGACAAAGCCTTAGCCAGCCAGTCAGGGTAACACCTTAGGCTACTCTCAATGCTTACCTATCTTATCTATCTTATCTTATCTCAATGCTTATTTATCTTATATTATCTTATCTCAATGCTTACCTATCTTATCTATCTTATCTTATCTCAATGCTTATTTAGCTTATATTATCTTATCTCAATGCTTAATTATCTTATCTATCTTATCTTATCTCAATGCTTATTTATCTTCTATTATCTTATCTCAATGCTTACCTATCTTATCTATCTTATCTTATCTCAATACTTATCTGTCTTATATTATCTTATCTCAATGCTTACCTATCTTATCTATCTCATCTTATCTCAATGCTTATCTGTCTTATCTATCTTATCTCAATGATTATTTTATCTTAACTATCTTATCGAATTAGTTTATTTTCCTGTAACATTCTAACTGGCAGATTCTTTGCAGCATCAGTGTTTGGGTCATTTCAATACAGTCAGTCCAGGGTGTAAATTGGAATTCCAATTTAATAATTGAAATATCCTGATTAAAGAATATTCTGTTTTAAAATCTCCAAAATGGACTCAAGTAATTATTAACATGCACATCATAAGGAGAATTAACACGGTGGCCCCTCATCACGCCTTGTTCCTCCCAGGTGGCGTACATATGAGCTGCAGAGAGGACAGAATGGCATCAACAGCTTCAAAAGGCATTCAGACGGAACATTCACCAATGACTACACCCACTACCTGGATAAGATCAAGGCTAAAGACTTCATACAGTGGCTGGCCAGCACCAAACGAGAGAAGTAAGGGCACTGACATGTTGTTATTAGCACACCACAGATAGACATTCCAGTCAGAATCAGAGTATCGTACAGCAGGCTAGCTGTTGATGATGCGACTGACCTTTCACACTTTTCAAACCACTCTGTGGATCAGAACCATGCCAAGCTGCACTCTGTTTACACATCCATCATAGTTGTTGGACCATTTTGGATGTGTTCTAGGCAGGACAATGAAGATCATTTATATCTGAGCCATCACAGTACGTTTCAGGTAGGTAGTCCTTGCAATAGTATGGACAGGATAAAAAGAACAGGGGAGGCAACTGTTATATGTATCGGTCGGTGTCCACCAGTATGCAGAGGTGACAGATTCAGCTTGAACAACCTGGGTCTCCCCAACACAGAAGGTACCAAAGGCATTTAGTCATATTAAACCCTTTCATCTCTGCACAAGCTCAACACCAATGTTTTCACATTTTTACCCTGGTTTGAATTAGATTAAAAGTCTTGCTCCGATTTGAAAATACCAGTGTGAACAGAACAATGTTCACTCCAGGGTTAAGGTAAATGTTGTTTGAATATATATAGAGAGTTGAAGTCGGAAGTTTACATACACCTTAGCAAAATACATTTAAACTCAGTTTTTCATAATTCCTGACATTTAATCCTAATAAAGATTCCCTGTTTTAGGTCAGTTAGGATCACCACTTTATTTTAAGAATGTGAAATGTCAGAATAATAGGGGAGAGAATGATTTATTTCAGCTTGTATTTCTTTCATCACATTCCCAGTGGGTCAGAAATATACAAACACTCAATTAGTATTTGGTAGCATTACCTTTAAATTGTTTAACTTGCTTCCTACAATAAGTTGGGTGAAGTTTGGCCCATTCCTCCTGATAGAGCTGGTGTAACTGAGTCAGGTTTGTAGGCCTCCTTGCTTGCACATGCTTTTCAGTTCTGCCCACACATTTTCTATAGGCTTGAGGTTAGGGATTTATGATGTCCACTCCAATACCTTGACATTGTTGTCCTTAAGCCATTTTGCCACAACTTTGGGTGTATGCTTGGGGTCATTGTCCATTTGGAAGACACATTTGCAACCAAGCTTTAACTTCCTGACTGATGTGTTGAGATGTTGCTTCAATATATCCACATAACTTTCCTCCTCATGATGCCATCTATTTTGTGATGCTGCCATCCCCGGGCTTCACAGTTGGGATGGTGTTCTTCGGCTTGCAAGCCTCCCCTTTCTCCTCCAAACATAACGATGTTCATGGCCAAACAGTTCTATTTTTGTTTCATCAGACCAGAGGACATTTCTCCAAAAAGTATGATCTTTGTCCCCATGTCCAGTTGTAAACCGTATACTGGCTTTTTTATGGCCATTTTGGAGCAGTGGCTTCTTCCTTGCTGAGCGGCCTTCAGGTTATGTCGATATAGGACTCGTTTTACTGTGGATATAGATACTTTTGTACCTGTTTCCTCTTCACAAGGTCCTTTGCTGTTGTTCTGGGATTGATTTGCACTTTTCGTACCAAAGTACTCTCATCTCTAGGAGACAGAACGCGTCTCCTTCCTGAGCGGTATGACGGCTGCGTGGTCACATGGTTTTTATACCTTTTATACCGTACTATTGTTTACAGATGAACAGATGAACAGATGAATGCGGTACCTTCAGGCGTTTGGAAATTGCTCCCAAAAATGAACCAGACTTGTGGAGGTCTACATTTTTTTCTGAGGTCTTGGCTGATTTCTTTTGATTTTCCAATTATGTCAAGCAAAGAGGCACTGAGTTTGAAGGTAGGCCTTGAAATACATCCACATGGACACCTCCAATTGAATCAAATAATGTCAATTAGCCTTTCAGAAGCTTCTAAAGCCATGACATCATTTTCTGGAATTTTCCAAGCTGTTTAAAGGCACAGTCAACTTAATGTATGTAAACTTCTGACCCACTGGAATTGTGATACAGTAAATTATAAGTCTAAACAATTGTTTGAAAAACTACTTGTGTTGTGCATGAAGTAGATGTCCTAACCAACTTGCCAAAACGATTTGTGGAGTGGTTGAAAAACGAGTTTTAATAACTCCAACATAAGTGTATGTAAACTTCCGACTTCAACTGTATATGACAATTTGTGATTTTAGAATTAGAAGGTTCTATCTGCAAAAAGATGACAATAAAGTTCCGATCCCTGATTGGTTAGAATGATGCAAGCACATTTTTTTAGAGTACTTTATAGGTAGAGAACATGATATAGAACAAAGTCAATAACTCTGTTGCAGATTAGACCTTATATTCTCGAATTGTGTATAATTACTTGTTAATGTTGACTTTTGTTTGTTGAAATTATTGCAAAAGATCTACATTAGTTTTCTGTCGTTTTTTCAGTTGAGTTTTTGGTTAATACATTGTAATTGAAAGAGGTGTTTCCATGTTGACCTGTAGATGCAAGGAGCTTCCCCTCAACCTAGAGGGGGTGTGAGAAGACCCAGACACCACCAGAAGTGCCACAAGGACGTTTCCTAGCTACTTAACATCATATACAGCAGTGGAGGCTGTTGAGCGGAGAACGGCTCATAATAATGGCTGGAACAGAGCAAATGGAATGGAATCAAAGACCTGGAAACTATGTGTTTGGTGTATTTGATACCCTTCCACTAATTCCGCTCCAGTCATTACCACAAGCCCATCCTCCCCAATTAAGGTGCCACCAACCTCCTGTGATGGACAGTATCATAAAACAGGACCTTCTACCAACTAAAAATAAAAAATAAGACAGTTTCCTGTCTTTGGTTTATGTTGTGGTAAATTACACAGAATCCTGGACATTATTTCTGAATTGAATTGTAGGCTGTGCACTCTGTGCGAACAGGCTGCTCTGATTTTATACAGCAAGGAGTTGATCACCTGAAATATGAACATGAAAATAATAACAGAAATGGAGTTTGGAATGCCACAGAACGTAAATCTCAGGTCTAACAACTTACGGTAACTCTTTATTAAAAGCCATGTTACCATTTTGGTTTTCAAATAGGTCTGCAGAATCCGCATCAATCAAATTGGAAGGACAGTTTGGTCAGAGATAGAGCATTCTAAAATGTTTGTATACATCTGTATAATTTAAAATAAGGGTTTATATTGGATGATGATACTGCACTATGAAAATTGAAAATTGAAATATTTACTGTGAGAGGTATTTAATTTGGAGCATGAAATTAGGAACTGAATCTGTATTTATGGAACAAAATCTGAATAATTTCAACAAAGTCTGCTGTATATGGCCATAGGAAAACAGGAAAACATTAATCCAGAGGCAACGCTCCCAGTTGCTGGGGACTTCAATGCAGGGAAACTTAAATCCGTTTGACCTCATTTCTACCAGCATGTTAAATGTGCAGCCAGAGGGAATAAAAACTCTACCTATACTCAACACACAGAGACACGTACAAAGCTCTCCCTTCATTTGGCAAATCTGACCCTAATTATATCCTCCTGACTTCTGCTTACAAGTTAAAACTAAAGCAGGAAACACCAGTGACTTGGTCAACACAAAAGAGGTCAGATGAAGCAGATGCTAAACTAAAGGACTGTTTTTCTAGCACAAACTGGAATATGTTCTGGGATTCCTCCGATGACATTGAGGAGTACAACACATCAGTCACTGGCTTTATCAATAAGTGCATCGATGACGTCGTCCCCACATTGACCCTACGTACATAACCCAACCAGAAGCCATAGATTACAGGCAATATCCGCACTGAGCTAAAGGGTAGAGCTGCTACTTTCAAGGAGCGGGACATGCAAAGCGTCAATACAGGACTTAGATTGAATTGTACTACACCGGCTCCGACGCTCGTCGGATGTGGCAGGGCTTGTAAAGTATTACAGACTACAAAGGGAAGCACAGGGAAGCACAGGGAAGCACAGGGAAGCACAGGGAAGCACAGGGACCAGTGACAGGAGCCTACCAGGTGAGTTAAATTACTTCTATGCTCGCTTCGAGGCAAGTAACACTAAAACATGCATGAGAGCATCAGCTGTTCCGGATGACTGTGTGATCATGCTCTCTGTAGCAAATATGAGTAAGACCTTTTAACAGGTCAACATCCACAAGGCCGCAGGGCCAGAAAGATTACCAGGACTTGTACTCCGAGCATGCGCTTATCAACTGTCAAGTGTCTTCACTGACATTTTCAACCTATTCCTGACTGAGTCTGTAATACCAACATGTTTCAAGTAGACCACCATAGTCCCTGTGCCCAAGAACACTAAGACAACCTGCCTAAATGAGAACCGACCCGTAGCACTCACATCTGTAGCCATGAAGTGCTTTGAAAGGCTGGTCATGTAACGGCGTTCTTTTGTTGTTGAAGGAGAGTCGGACCGAAATGCAGCGTGTATGTTACTCATGTTTATTTAATGAAGACAAAACGAACGAACTAACACGAATAACTAAATAAATACAAAAAAACAACAAACAGAACGAAACCTAATACAGCCTGACTGGTGCAACCTACACAGAGACAGGAACAATCACCCACGAAATACAAAGCGAAAAACAGGCTACCTAAATACGGTTCCCAATCAGCGACAACGAGAAGCACCTGACTCTGATTGAGAACCGCCTCAGGCAGCCAACCTAATTAACACACACACACCCCTAATCAACTACCAACCCAAACACTACAAACCCCAATACGGAAATACAATACATAATAACCCCATGTCACACCCTGGTCTGACTAACTAATAAACTAAAACACACAATACTAAGACCAAGGCGTGACAGGTCATGGCTCACATCAACACCATCATCCCAGAATCCCTAGACCCACTCCAATTTGCATACGGCCCCAACAGACCCACAGACGATGCAATCTCTATTGCACTGAACACTGACCTTTCCGAACCTGGACAAAAGGAACACCTATGTGAGAATGCTATTCATTGACGACAGCTCAGCGTTCAACACCATAGTGCCCTGAAAGCTCATCAATAAATTAAGGACCCTGGGACTAAACACCTCCCTCTGCAACTGGATCCTGGACTTCATGACAGGCCGCACCCAGGTGGTAAGGGTAGGTAACAACACATCTGCCATGCTGATCCTCAACACTGGGGCCACTCAGTGGTGCATGCTCAGTCCCCTCCTGTACTACCTGTTAACTCATGACTGCATGGCCAGGCATGACATAATCTAATGTCCTAGTGCTATTCTAATGTCCCAGTGCTATAGTAATGTCCCAGTGCATTCTAATGTCCCAGTGCTATTCTAATGTCCCAGTGCTATTCTAATGTCCTAGTGCTATAGTAATGCACCTCTTCTCTGTATCACGGAGGCGCTCCGCACTGCTAAAGCTAACTCTCTCTCCTCTGCTCTCATCCTTCTAGACCTATCGGCTGCCTTCGATACTGTGAACCATCAGATCCTCCTCTCCACCCTCTCCGAGTTGGGCATCTCCCAGTGCGCGGCCCACGCTTGGATTGTCCCTACCTGACAGGTCGCAGTCCTACCAGGTGGCGTGGCGAGAATCTGTCTCCTCGCCACGCGCTCTCACCACTGGTGTCCCCCAGGGCTCTGTTCTAGGCCCTCTCCTATTCTCGCTATACACCAAGTCACTTGGCTCTGTCATAACCTCACATGGTCTCTCCTATCATTGCTATGCAGACGAACACAATTAATCTTCTCCTTTCCCCCTTCTAATGACCAGGTGGCGATATTGCATCTCTGCATGTCTGGCAGACATATCAGTGTGGATGACGGATCACCACCTCAAGCTGAACCTCGGCAAGACGGAGCTGCTCTTCCTCCCGGGAAGGACTGCCCGTGACATGATCTCGCCCATCACGGTTGACAACTGACATTGTGTCCTCCTCCCAGAGCGCTAAGAACCTTGGCGTGATCCTTACAACACCCTGTCGTTCTCAACCAACATCATGGCGGTGGCCCGTGCTATGTAGGTTCATGCTCTACAACATCCGCAGTGACATTATATTGTCCCACACAGGAATGGCGCAGGTCCTAATCCAGGCACTTGTCATCTCCCAGTGCTGGATTACTGTCCCTGTTGGCTGGGCTAATGCCTGTGCCATTAAATTCCCAACTCATCCAGAACGCCGCAGCCCGTCTGGTGTTCAACCTTCCCAAGTTCTTATACGTCACCCCCGCTCCTCCGCTAATCTCCACTGGCTTCCAGTTGAAGCCCATCCGCTACAAGACCATGGTGCTTGCCTACGGAGCTGTGAGGGGAATGGCACCGCAGTACCTCCAGGCTCTGATCAGGCCCTACACCCAAACAAGGGCACTAGTTCATCCACCTCTGGCCTGCTATTGCCTCCCTACCACTGAGGAAGTACAGTTCCCGCTCAGCCCAGTCAAAACTGTTCCTGACATTATGGCCCCCCAATGGTGGAACAAACTCACCACGACGCCAGGACAGCGGAGTCAATCACCACCTTCCGGAGACACCTGAAACCCCACCTCTTCAAGGAATACCTAGGATAGGATAAGTAATCCTTCTCACCCCCCCCCCCTAAATGATTTAGATGCACTATTGTAAGTGGCTGTTCCACTGGATGTCAGAAGGTGAATTCACCAATTTGTAAGTCGCTCTGGATAAGAGCGTCTGCTAAATGACTTAAATGTAATGTAATGTTAAATGTAAATGTGCTATTCTAATGTCCCAGTGCTATAGTAATGTCCCTGTGACATTATATTGTCCCAGTGCTATTCTAATGTCCCAGTGCTATTCTAATGTCCCAGTGCTACAGTAATGTCCCAGTGCTATTCTAATATCCCAGTGCTATTCTAATGTCCCAGTGACATTATAATGTCCCAGTTCTACAGTCATGTCCCAGTGCTAATCTAATGTCCCAGTGCTATTCTAATGTCTCAGTGCTATAGTAATGTCCCAGTGACATTATATTGTCCCAGTGCTATAGTAATGCACCAGTGCAAATCTAATGTCCCAGTGACATTCTAATGTCCCAGTGCTACAGTCATGTCCCAGTGCTAATCTAATGTCGCAGTGCTACAGTCATGTCCCAGTTCTAATCTAATGCTCCAGTGCTATTCTAATGTCCCAGTGCTGTAGTAATGTCCCAGTTACATTATATTGTCCCAGTGCTATAGTAATGTCCCAGTGACATTATATTGTCCCAGTGCTATAGTAATGTCCCAGTGACATTATATTGTCCCAGTGCTTTAGTAATGTCCCAGTGACAATATATTGTCCCAGTGCTATAGTAATGTCCCAGTGACATTATATTGCCCCAGTGCTATAGTAATGTCCCAGTGACATTATATTGTCCCAGTGCTATAGTAATGTCCCAGTGACATTATATTGTCCCAGTGCTATAGTAATGTCCCAGTGACATTATATTGTCCCAGTGCTATAGTAATGTCCCAGTGACATTATATTGTCCCAGTGCTATAGTAATGTCCCAGTGACATTATATTGTCCCAGTGCTATAGTAATGTCCCAGTGACATTATATTGTCCCAGTGCTATAGTAATGTCCCAGTGCTATTCTAATGTCCCAGTGCTATAGTAATGTCCCAGTGACATTATATTGTCCCAGTGCTATAGTAATGTCCCAGTGCTATTCTAATGTCCCAGTGCTATAGTAATGTCCCAGTGACATTATATTGTCCCAGTGCTATAGTAATGTCCCAGTGCTATTCTAATGTCCCAGTGCTATAGTAATGTCCCAGTGCTATTCTAATGTCCCAGTGCTATAGTAATGTCCCAGTGCTATTCTACCATCCCAGTGATGTTCTAATGTCCCAGTTCTATTCTAATATCCCAGTGCTATTCTAATGTCCCAGTGCTATTCTAATGTCCCAGTGCTATTCTAATATGTCCCAGTGACCATATTCTAATGTCCCAGTTCTATTCTAATGACCCAGTGCTATTCTAATGTCCCAGTTCTAGTCTAATGTCCCAGTGCTATTACAATGTCCCAGTGCTATTACAATGTCCCAGTGCTATTCTAATGTCCCAGTGCTACAGTAATGTCCCAGTGCCATTCTAATGTCCCAGTGCTATTCTAATGTCCCAGTGCTATTCTAATGTCCCAGTTCTATTCTAATATCCCAGTGCTATTCTAATGTCCCAGTGCTATTCTAATGTCCCAGTGCTATTCTAATGTCCCAGTGCTATTCTAATGTCCCAGTGCTATTCTAATGTCCCAGTTCTTTTCTAATGTCCCAGTGCTATTCTAATGTCCCAGCTCTAGTCTAATGTCCCAGTGCTATTGCAATGTCCCAGTGCTATTCTAATGTCCCAGTGCTATTCTAATGTCCCAGTGCTACAGTAATGTCCCAGTGCCATTCTAATGTCCCAGTGCTATTCTAATGTCCCAGTGCTATTCTAATGTCCCAGTTCTATTCTAATATCCCAGTGCTATTCTAATGTCCCAGTTCTATTCTAATATCCCAGTGCTATTCTAATGTCCCAGTGCTATTCTAATGTCCCAGTGCTATTCTAATGTCCCAGTGCTATTCTAATGTCCCAGTGCTATTCTAATGTCCCAGTGCTACAGTAATGTCCCAGTGCTATTCTAATATCCCAGTGCTATTCTAATGTCCCAGTGACATTATAATGTCCCAGTGCTAATCTAATGTCCCAGTGCTATTCTAATGTCCCAGTGCTATAGTAATGTCCCAGTGACATTATATTGTCCCAGTGCTATAGTAATGCACCAGTGCAAATCTAATGTCCCAGTGACATTCTAATGTCCCAGTGCTACAGTCATCTCCCAGTGCTAATCTAATGTCCCCGTGCTACAGTCATGTCCCAGTTCTAATCTAATGTCCCAGTGCTATTCTAATGTCCCAGTGCTTTAGTAATGTCCCAGTGACATTATATTGTCCCAGTGCTATAGTAATGTCCCAGTGACATTATATTGTCCCAGTGCTATGGTAATGTCCCAGTGCTACAGTAATGCACCAGTGCAAATCTAATGTCCCAGTGACATTCTAATGTCCCTAGCGCTACAGTAATGTCCCAGGGCTGTTCTAATGTCCCTAGTGCTACAGTAATGTCCCAGTGCTGTTCTAATGTCCCAGTGCAACAGTAATGTCCCAGTGCTGTTCTAATGTCCCAGTGCTATAGTAATGTCCCAGTGCTGTGGTAATGTCCCAGTGCTATAGTAATGTCCCAGTGCTATGGTAATGTCCCAGTGCTATAGTAATGTCCCAGTGCTGTGGTAATGTCCCAGTGCTGTGGTAATGTCCCAGTGCTATAGTAATGTCCTAGTGATATTGTAATGTCCCAGTGCTCTTCAAATGTCCCAGTGCTATTCTACTGCCCCAGTGCTATAGTAATGTCCTAGTGATATTGCAATGTCCCAGTGCTATTCTAATGTCCCAGTTCTATTCTAATATCCCAGTGCTATTCTAATATCCCAGTGCTATTCTAATGACCCAGTGCTATTCTAATGATCCAGTTCTATTCTAATATCCCAGTGCTATTCTAATGTCCCAGTGCTATTCTAATGTCCCAGTGCTATTCTAATATCCCAGTGCTATTCTAATGTCCCAGTGCTATTCTAATGTCCCAGTGCTATTCTAATATCCCAGTGCTATTCTAATGTCCCAGTGCTATTCTAATGTCCCAGTGCTATTCTAATGTCCTAGTGCTATTCTAATGTCCCAGTGCTATTCTAATGTCCCAGTGCTATTCTAATGACCCAGTGCTATTCTAATATCCCAGTGCTATTCTAATGTCCCAGTGCTATTCTACTGTCCCAGTGCTATAGTAATGTCCTGGTGATATTCTAATGTCCCAGTGGTATTCTAATGTCCCAGTTCTAATGTCCCAGTGCTATATTCATGCCCTAGTGCTATTCTAATGTCCCAGTACTATAGTAATGTCCCAGTGCTATTCTAATGTCCCAGTGCTATTATAATGTCCCAGTTCTAATGTTCCAGTGTTATAGTAATGTCCCAGTGTTATAGTAATGTCCCAGTGCTATTCTAATGTCCCAGTGCTATTCTAATGTCCCAGTGCTATTCTAATGTCCCAGTGTTGTGGTAATGTCCCAGTGCTGTGGTAATGTCCCGGTGCTATTCTAATGTCCCAGTGCTATTCTAATGTCCCAGTGTTGTGGTAACGTCCCAGTGCTATAGTAATGTCCCAGTGCTGTGATAATGTCCCAGTGCTATTCTAATGTCCCGTTGCTATTCTAATGTCCCAGTGCTTTTCTAATGTCCCAGTGCTGTGGTAATGTCCCAGTGCTATAGTAATGTCCCAGTGTTGTGGTAATGTCCCAGTGCTATTCTAATGTCCCAGTGCTATTCTAATGTCCCAGTGCTATTCTAATGTCCCAGTGTTGTGGTAATGTCCCAGTGCTGTGGTAATGTCCCAGTGCTATTCTAATGTCCCAGTGCTATTGTAATGTCCAAGTGCTCTGGTTGTCTCCCTGTGCTGTGCAGATGCAGTCACTCTTTGTGTGTGTGTGCGCATGTGTGTGTGTGTGTGTGTGTGTGTGTGTGTGTGTGTGTGTGTGTGTGTGTGTGTGTGTGTGTGTGTGTGTGTGTGTGTGTGTGTGTGTGTGTGTGTGTGTGTGCAGAAAGTCAGAGCAGGTGGTCATTCCAGTTCAAGTGCTCAGCAATAGAAACGGTCTCTACGCCTGTTGTTATCAGGCCTCATGCTCCGAAACTGTCTGTCTGCCCGATTGTAAGGGAGTGAACAGCTCGTGCCTGGGGTGTGTGGGGTCCTTGATGATGCTGCAGGACAAGCAGCGTTTCAAGTAGATGTCCTGGATGGGTGGCAGCACAGTCCCAGAGATATACTATGCTGTCTTCACCACCCGTTGATGCACCTTGCAGTTGTGGAATAGCTGAACAGAGCTGAGCTGAGCTGAGCAGGGGGAGACCATGTGACTTCAAGAGAGATCCAGGCAGGGCGAGAACATTTTGTGATGGTGAAAAAAATTGAGATGGAGGGAAAGGACAGGGAGACAGAGAGATGAGAAGGAGAAAGAGGGGGAGGGGACAGGGAAGAAGTCGAGATGAGGAGGGAGAGAGAGGGAGGGGACAGGGAAGAAGTAGGGATGAGGAGGGAGAAAGAGAGAGGGAGGGTACAAAGAAGGAGAGAGGAGGAGGGAGAGAGAGGGAGGGGATAGGGGAGAAGGAGAGAGGAGAGAAAGATAGGGAGGGGACAGGGAGAAAGAGAGAGGTACAGTACAGTGTACAGTACCACCTACACATAAAGAGTCAATTAAACAATTGAATAAAATATGTTGCATTCTCACATACACTGGATAGGTGCAGTGTAATGTGTTGTTTTACAGGGTCAGCCATAATAGTGCAGCACCCCTGGAGCAAATTAGTGTTGAGTGCTTTGCTCAGGGCACATCAACATTTACATTTACATTTAAGTCATTTAGCAGACGCTCTTATCCAGAGCGACTTACAAATTGGTGAATTCACCTTCTGACATCCAGTGGAACAGCCACTTTACAATAGTGCATCTAAATCATTAAGGGGGGGTGGTGAGAAGGATTACTTATCCTATCCTAGGTATTCCTTGAAGAGGTGGGGTTTCAGGTGTCTCCGGAAGGTGGTGATTGACTCCGCTGTCCTGGCGTCGTGAGGGAGTTTGTTCCACCATTGGGGGGCCAGAGCAGCGAACAGTTTTGACTGGGCTGAGCGGGAACTGTACTTCCTCAATGGTAGGGAGGCGAGCAGGCCAGAGGTGGATGAACGCAGTGCCCTTGCTTGGGTGTAGGGCCTGATCAGAGCCTGGAGGTACTGCGGTGCCGTTCCCCTGCTCCGTAGGCAAGCACCATGGTCTTGTAGCGGATGCGAGCTTCAACTGGAAGCCAGTGGAGAGAGCGGAGGAGCGGGGTGTGTGAGAGAACTTGGGAAGGTTGAACACCAGACGGGCTGCGGCGTTCTGGATGAGTTGTAGGGGTTTAATGGCACAGGCAGGGAGCCCAGCCAACAGCGAGTTGCAGTAATCCAGACGGGAGATGACAAGTGCCTGGATTAGGACCTGCGCCGCCCTGTGTGAGGCAGGGTCCTCTGCGGATGTTGTAGAGCATGAACCTACAGGAACGGGCCACCGCCATGATGTTGGTTGAGAACGACAGGGTGTTGTCCAGGATCACGCCAAGGTTCTTAGCGCTCTGGGAGGAGGACACAATGGAGTTGTCAACCGTGATGGCGAGATCATGGAACGGGCAGTCCTTCCCGGGAGGAAGAGCAGCTCCGTCTTGCCGAGGTTCAGCTTGAGGTGGTGATCCGTCATCCACACTGATATGTCTGCCAGACATGCAGAGATGCGATTCGCCACCTGGTCATCAGAAGGGGGAAAGGAGAAGATTAATTGTGTGTCGTCTGCATAGCAATGATAGGAGAGACCATGTGAGGTTATGACAGAGCCAAGTGACTTGGTGTATAGCGAGAATAGGAGAGGGGCTAGAACAGAGCCCTGGGGGACACCAGTGGTGAGAGCGCGTGGCGAGGAGACAGATTCTCGCCACGCCACCTGGTAGGAGCGACCTGTCAGGTAGGACATCAACAGATGTTTAACTTGTTGGCTCGGGTAATCGAATCAGCTTCCTTTCGGTTACTGGCCCAACCGCTGGGCTGCCTGATAGGCTACCTGCATAATAGCCCTGTACTGTCTGTGTGGATGTTAACTCTTCTACATCAGACAAATACAACCCCATCATCATCATCATCATCATCCTACATCTCCTCCTAAATGTATTTCCCCGCTTCCTTCGGGCGATGAGAAAAACTTCCTGGTCAACATATCCCAGCATCCAGTTTCTCAGACCTGTTCACACAGGTCACGTCCCAAATGACACACTACTCCCTTTATAGTGCACTACTTTTATATAGGCATTAGGGTGCTATTTGGAATGCAAACTCTGGTCAAAAGTAGTGCACTATATAGGGAATAGGGTGCTGAGCCCTGGCCTAAAGTACTGTAGTGCACTATATAGGGAATAGGGTTCTGAGTCCTGGTCAAAAGTACTGTAGTGCACTATATAGGGCATAGGGTGCTGAGCCCTGGTCTAAAGTAGTGTAGTGCACCATATAGGGAATAGGGTGCTGAGCCCTGATCTAAAGTAGTGCACTATATAGGGCATAGGGTGCTGAGCCCTGGTCTAAAGTACTGTAGTGCACTATATAGGGAATAGGGTGCTGGGCCCTGATCTAAAGTACTGTAGTGCACTATATAGGGAATAGGGTGCTGGGCCCTGATCTAAAGTACTGTAGTGCACTATATAGGGAATAGGGTGCTGGGCCCTGATCTAAAGTAGTGCACTATATTGGGAATAGCTACGGTGCCATTTGAGGGGGGGGGGGGGTGATAACAATCCCGGACCATTGGGCTACAGTATCTACTCACTGCTTCTTTACAGTGAACCACAGAGAAAAGCAGTACAGATGGACTCACAAACATCATGGTCTTTGGTCATATGGCTGTGGGGGGATGTTGTTAACAAATTCAATACATTTCAAAGGGCTGGCTGAAAGTCAAAGGACTGTTAGCTGCTATGCTACTGTATACCACACCTAGCTCCATGTCCTGTGTTGTTGTCCTACGCTAATAACATCCACAGGAGTGTATGGGCTAATACACACATAAGGGTGATAGAGTGCAGGGCATTGAATTAGAATTAAATTCCATTTACTAATTCTAAGTGCTCGACTATCATTCCTGTCACATTGTAAAGTCTTAAAAATATATAGGGAATGTGATTTTGGGAAAGAGGTCATCTTAATGGGAGATTTTAACATTATTATTAAGACAAGTGTTGTAGGAAAACCCTCAAACGGATCACTAATACCTTTGACCTTACACAGCTAGTTAAAGGGCCAACCAGGGTGACTTGTTGCTCTAGAACACAGATTGATCTGGTGTTCAGTAATAAACCAGAGAGAGTGACTAAATCATTCAATATGGTTACTGGGCTGTCTGATCATAATCTGACACTTATAGCCAGAAAGCTGTCTAAGAGCAGGTTTAACCTCTCTACTGTTAGATAGCCGGATCAACTCAGAATAACTAAGAGTGAATTAAACTATTTTGAAAAAGCAATTAAGGGAATAAACTGGAATGATCTCTTGTCCTATACAGACGTGGAAGCAGATAGTCAGGTTTTTCTATCCACAATCCAGACTACAATAAATGGCTTCCTAAAGAAAATCAAATCTAAACCTGGCCAAAAGAGCACTCTTCTTGGCTAAATGGAGAAATCTGGAAATTGATGAAAGAACGAGATTATGCTCTAAAAATAGCCCTAAAATCTAAATTAGAGCATGACAGACGTAGGTTTACCATGTTGAGAAATAAGGTGATGAAAGAAATCAGACAGGCCAAGGCAAACATTTTTATTAACATAATTGGTGAAGCAAAGGGAAATTCTAAATTGATATGGGAGAATCTAAAAAAGTTAACAGGGAAAGACCATAGTAACACTGCAAAAAGACTAGAAATCATGGTGAATAACAATCTAACACAGGATGCAGTCGAAATAGCAATAGCCTTCAATTCCTACTTTATTGACTCTGTCAGGGTACTGACACAGAACCCTCCACTGGTTTCTTGGGCTCAGTGCTAGTGAATGACACTCAACCTGTCTTCATCATAAGGGAGGTTTCTGAGTCAAAGGTGAACAAGGTGATTAGCTCACTAAATAACTCTAAAGCCAAAGATGTGTTTGGGATGGACTCTACCTTTCTTAAAAACTACAAAGAGTCACTCATTGGCCCCATTACTAAGGTCACCAACACATCTATTGGTCTCGGTGTGTTTCCAAGGGTATGGAAGTCGGCCATAATAACGGCCATCTTTAAATCAGGCGACCCAGCTGACGTGAGTAACTACAGGCCCATTAGTATACTACCTGTGGTGTCAAAGGTTGTTAAAAAGTGTGTCGCAGAACAACTGATTGCCCACCTCAACAACAGCCCCTTCACATTACACTCCATGCAGTTTGGCTTCAGAGTGAAACACTCCACAGAAACGGCCAACTGCTTTCTTCTGGAAAATGTGAAGTCCAAGATGGACAAAGGGGGTGCTGTTGGGGCTGTGTTTCTGGACCTAAGGAAGGCTTTTGATACTGTTAACCATGAGATTCTCATCACAAAATTGTCCAAGTTTAACTTTTCCCCTGATGCCTTGAGATGGATGAAATCATACCTTGAAGGCAGAACTCAGTGTGTCAGAGTGAGCAATGAGCTGTCGCCCACTCGTAGCTATGATGTGGGCGTGCCCCAATGGTCAATACTGGGGCCCCTCCTGTTCAGCCTGTACATTAATGATCTGCCTTCTGTCTGTACTGAGTCTGAAGTTCAAATGTATGCAGATGATACAGTGATATATGTGCATGCAAAGAGCAAACAACAAGCTGCACAAGAACTCACTACTGTAATGGTCCAGGTTACAAAGTGGCTCAGTGACTCGTGTTTGCATCTCAATGTGAAAAAAACTGTTTGCATGTTCTTCACAAAGAGGACAACAGATGCTACTCAGCCAGATGTCTATGTGTCAGGGGAAAAGCTCCAGGTGGTATCCGATTTTAAGTACCTTGGCATCATACTTGATTCCAACCTCTCTTTTAAAAAGCATGTGAAAAAGGTAATTCAAATAACTAAATTCAACCTAGCTAATTTCCAATTTATACGAAATTGTTTGACTACAGAGGTAGCAAAACTGTACTTCATCTCTATGATACTCCCCACTTAACATACTGCTTGACTAGTTGGGCCCAAGCTTGCTGTACAACATTAAAACCTATTCAGTCTGTCTACAAACAGGCTCTCAAAGTGCTTGATAGGAAGCCCAATAGCCATCATCATTGTCACATCCTTAGAAAGCATGAGCTCTTGAGTTGGGAAAATCTTGTGCAATACACTGACGCATGTCTTGTATTCAAGATCCTTAATGGCCTGGTTCCCCCTCCACTCAATATTTTTGTTAAACAGAAAACCCAGACATATGGCAGCAGATCCACAAGGTTTGCCATGAGAGGTGACTGTATAGTTCCCCTAAGGAAAAGCACCTTTAGTAAATCTGCATTCTCTGTGAGAGCTTCCCATGTCTGGAATACACTGCCATCAGACACACATAACTGCACCACATGTCACACTTTCACAAAATGCTTGAAGACATGGCTAAAGGTCAATCAGATGGATCAACATGGTCCCTAGCTGTGTGTTGCCGCTTTCCATGTTGTCTGTTGTCTGTAGCTTGTGAGGTGTGGAAACACTTTGTTGCTTTTATGAATTTTGTCTTGATGCTTTTTGTTCTATGTTGCTCTGTCTGTATGCTATGTCTTGCTTGTCCTATGTTGCTATGTCTTGCTTGTTCTATGTTGCTATTGTCTATATTGTAATTGTTTTTAATAACCTGCCCAGGGACTGCGGTTGAAAATTAGCCGGCTGGCTAAAACCGGCACTTTTACTGAAACGTTGATTAATGTGCACTGTCCCTGTAAAAATAAAAAATAAACACAGAAATAAACTCAGAAACTCATATAAAAATACATTCATATTCAAATTTGCACCAAAAGCACTTTAAATGTTGCCTACAGTAAATAAAATGAGTGAAGAATCACAATATTATAGTCTTCTATACTGTAGATATCCTGAAATATTCCGAATATCAACCCATTGATTAAATACATCACAATAGTGTAGAAGTCTTCCCATAGAAGAGATGTTGAGAATCCTGATCTCCAGTTAAAAGAACCCAGAGACAATACAGCTTGTAACTGGAAGGCTGCTTTATTGGTCATACAAATGTTTGTGTTCAGATGAAGACAATCTTTCATGAGTTCTTACTAAGAGCCCAAATGGTTGTGTATCACTAACACCATACTGTATGTATCTTTAATATCACAGCGTTCAAATGATAAACGACAGTTTGAAAAGCACTTCCAAAAATTATTTTTCAGCAAAACATTTTTAAAAGTATATAATAAATCCATGCTAAAAAAAAAGAGTCCCCATTATTTCATTAATTTAATATTGATACAAAAATAAATTTCAGATGGAAAGAACAGAGATATAGAAGGCAAGCTGCTTTTTCACAAAGTAACACACATGAACACAAGAAACTGCTGTTTGAGTTGGACTGCTGTTTTGAGTCGGATTGCTGTTTTGAGTTGGATTGCTGTTTTGAGTTGGATTGCTGTTTTGAATTGGATTGCTGTTTTGAGTTGAATTGCTGTTTTGAGTTGGATTGCTGTTTTGAGTTGGATTGCTGTTTTGAATTGGATTGCTGTTTTGAGTTGGATTGCTGTTTTGAGTTGAATTGCTGTTTTGAGTTGGATTGCTGTTTTGAGTTGGATTGCTGTTTTGAATTGGATTGCTGTTTTGAGTTGAATTGCTGTTTTGAGTTGGATTGCTGTTTTGAGTTGGATTGCTGTTTTGAGTTGGATTGCTGTTTTGAGTTGGATTGCTGTTTTGAATTGGATTGCTGTTTTGAGTTGAATTGCAGTTTTGAGTTGGATTGCTGTTTTGAGTTGGATTGCTGTTTTGAGTTGGATTGCTATTTTGAGTTGAATTGCTGTTTTGAGTTGAATTGCTGTTTTGAGTTGAATTGCTGTTTTGAGTTGAATTGCTGTTTTGAGTTGGATTGCTGTTTTGAGTTGGACTTCTGTTTTGTAAGGTAACATCAAAAGTCTATCTAGAGGATGAAGAGAAGAGGGCAGGTATTTGTTAATAGTTGTTAAGATAATCTGATCCCCGGCAGTATTAGTTCTGACCCCTCTCATCGTATTGAATGGACAAAGAATGCTGTTTGGTAGCCTCGAGTCCCTGATATACGTTGTCCTTCATTCTTTTCAAATTAACCCCCCCACCCCCACCCCCCACGCACACCACACACCCCACCCCATTCCCTCCTTCCACAGTTTTGAACATTTATGTGTGGTATCATCATCTTCCAAATAAAACACTGAAAATTCTGAAACAGGCACATGCCAATGAGTGGAGTTATAACACTAGATTAGAAACAAATTGGACCAGACCGTGTGGCTGTATTTATTGGTAGAGAGAGAGAGATATTGATTGGACCAGACTGTGTGGCTGTATTTATGGGTAGAGAGAGATTGATTGGACCAGACCGTGTGGCTGTATTTATGGGTAGAGAGAGAGATATATTGATTGGACCAGACCATGTGGTTGTATTTATGGGTAGAGAGAGAGATATATTGATTGGACCAGACCATGTGGCTGTATTTATGGGTAGAGAGAGAGATAGATGTGTGTAGGGTGGTTACAGTATATAGATAAGCCTAATATGCCTTGTGGATGTATGGGTAGATACTAGGTCTTTTTGGCCTTGTGGATGTATGGGTAGATACTAGGTATTTTAGGCCTTGTGGATGTATGGGTAGGTACTAGGTATTTTAGGCCTTGTGGATGTATGGGTAGATACTAGGTATTTTAGGCCTTGTGGATGTATGGGTAGATACTAGGTATTTTAGGCCTTGTGGATGTATGGGTAGATACTAGGTATTTTAGGCCTTGTGGATGTATGGGTAGATACTAGGTCTTTTAGGCCTTGTGGATGTATGGGTAGATACTAGGTATTTTAGGCCTTGTGGATGTATGGGTAGATAGTCAACGGACTATCTAATTGGGACAATGACTGATTAGTCAGGTTGAATTGCTGTGTGTCTGTGTGAATGTGTATGTGTGTGTTTGTTTATTGATTGCAGATGAAAAAAGTTTGACAAGTTTGCAGAAAACAGTGGGAAATGTGCTGGTAGCATAAACCTCTCATCATCATGGTAATATCAGACTACAATCCATGGCAGCAGCTCCAATGACTATGTATCAGCTATTTCCCAACACATACAGCAGGGTGCTGAATACTAACCAGTTGTAGACTGAACGTGTTACACATCAATCAAATGTGACAAACAAACAGTGTTATTTTGTAATATGTATATACAGCGCTTTCGGAAAGTATTCAGATCCCTTGACTTTTTCCACATTTTGTTACGTTACAGCCTTATTCTAAAATGGATAATAATAAAAAAAATATATAAAAAATCAGCAATCTACACATAATACCCCATAATGTCAAAGCGAAAACAGGTTTTTAGAAATTTTTGCACATTTATAAAAAATAAAAAATACCTTATTTACATAAGTATTCAGACCCTTTGCTATGAGACTCGAAGTTGAGCTCAGGTGCATCCTGTTTCCATTGATCATCTTTGAGATGTTTCTACAACTTGATTGGAGTCCACCCGTGGTAAATTAAATTGATTGGACATGATTTGGAAAGGCACACACCTGTCTACATAAGGTCCCACAGTTGACAGTGCATGACCAAGCTTAAACGCTTGACAAAGCTTAAACGTCAAATAAATTGTCCGTAGAGAGACAGGATTGTGTCAAGGCACAGATCTGAGGACGGGTACCAAAAAAATGTCTGCAGCATTGAAGGTCCCAAGAACACAGTGCCCTCCACCATTCTTAAATGGAAGAAGTTTGGAACCACCAAGATTCTTCCTAGAGCTGGCCGCCCGGCCAAACTGAGCAATCGGTGGTGAAGGGCCTTGGTCAGGGAGAAGACCAAGAACTCGAGAGTTCCTCTATGGAGATGGGAGAACTTTCCAGAAGGACAACCATCTCTGCAGCACTCCACCAATCAGGCCTTTATGGTAGAGTGGCCAGACGGAAACCACTCTTCAGTAGAAGGCACATAACAGCCCGCTTGGAGATTGCCCAAAGGCACCTAAAGACTCTCAGACCATGAGGAACAAGATTATATGGTCTCATGAAACCAAGATTGAACTCTGGCACAATCCCTAAGGTGTAGCTTGGGGGTGGCAGCATCATGCTGGGGGGATGTTTAGCAGCGACAGGGACAGGGAGACTAGTCAGGATTGAGGGAAAGATGAGTGGAGCAAAGTACAGAGAGATCCTTGATGAAAACCTACTCCAGAGCGCTCAGGACCTCAGAGTGGGGTGAAGGTGCATCTACCAATAGGACAATGACTCTAAGCACACAGCCAAGACAATGCAGAAGTGGCTTCGGGACAAGTCTCTGAATGTCCTTGAGTGTCCCAGCCAGAGCCCGGACTTGAAACGGATTGAACATCTCTGGAGAGACCTGAAAATAGCTGTGCAGCAACGCTCCCCATCCAAACTGACAGAGCTTGAGAGGATCTGCAGAGAAGAATGGGAATAACTCCCCAAATACAGATGTGCCAAGCTTGTAGCATCATACCCCAAAATAATCAAGGCTGTAATCACTGCCAAAGGTGCTTCAACAAAATACTGAGTAAAGGGTCTGAAGACTTGTGTAAATGTGATATTTTAAGTTTTTATTTTAAATAAATTAGCTACATTTTCTAAAAACCTGTTTTTGCTTTTTTATTATGGGGTATGTGTGTAGACTGATGGGGAGGGGGACAATGTAATCAATTGTAGAATAAGGCTGTAACGTAACAACATGTGGAAAAGGTCAAGGGGTCTGAATAATTTCAGGAGGCACTGTACATATAGACATATATATGTATAGATGTCTATTTCTTTGTGTATTGTATAATATCTATATTTCATTCAATTTCCGTCAACAAAGTGAAAAGTGTCAACAAAAATCCCAAAAGGAACAAATATGGCAAAGGGCATATCTGGAAGTCATTCTATGCTGTTGTCATTTCATTTTAGACTATTAGTGGTAGCTCTGAAATTCAGTATTTACAAAAAACACAACAAAGCATGCCGATAAAATAAAAGAATATAGTACATTATTTATAGTTTCTTTTAAAAAGTTCATTCTTTTTCGGTGTCATCATAGCCCGCACTGCACATACATGTATATTTCTTATTTTTATTGATTTCATTTCTCCAAGTAAATTCACTGATCAATACATCATTCATCTAAAACATGACATCCAAAATGAGCACGGGCTGAAAGTGGATGGCATAGTTTGCTCTTATGGTTGTAACGTCATTGATCGATCAAATGGGGAATGTATTTGGTTTAAAGTGTGCAGCAGTCTAGCAGACGGACATTATCTGTAGACATGTCTTTATATTGTAAACAGACCTCTAGATAGTAATAATAGACAAACATGGGGATGTCAGGTACGGGTACAGGCAGTGTTCAACACACCATAATGGCTTCAATGGTGCATCCCTAGATACTATGTTGTTGTCTGACCAGGCATCCATTTCTTTGTTTGTTTGTATAGATGAACGACCATTACATCACTCCTGTGTGGAAAAAAATAAAAAATAAAAATAAAGGCACAATTCTACTGTGAATCATGAATCATGACTTGATACGAGTTGATCATACGAGGCCTATCTGATAAAAGTCTAATTGAATTTGATTCTGCAGAGACAGAGAAGTTCTGTGAGAAACGACGGTTGGACGGGTCACTTTGACCTTCTTACATCCCCAGGCAGATTCTTCATTTATCAAACAGACAGCTAGGTGACCAATCAAATAATAGCCTGCTAGCACATGACATGATGATGCAAGCCTGGGTCCAACATCCACACACTATACACAGTGTTGAAGAGGTCCCACAAAGCGCAATGATATACTGACAAACATGGGACTTTCAGCACTCACTCCTGCTGAAGGCATAAACACTATTGTCCCTGCTGCTCCGGCTTGCCATCTTGACTTTCTCTGATCATTTTCATTCAGTCAGGCTAGAAACTGTGGAGGGTCCAGGAGAGGTTCTGTTAAGTCTCTCCTTTGGTCCTTTGTTATACCATCCCCACCTCCCTGAATAAGTCTATCCAATCAGATATATTTTTATTCTCCAAAGTACAACCCTTAAGCCTTCTATGGCCGACCGTCTTTCAGTCCTTTAGTACATCATGTCAGGAGTGGCTGAGCATGTCCTGCTGCTCTATGGTCCCCTCTATGTACCCTCCACGGCCTCCTCTATGTACCATCCATGGCCCCCTCTATGTACCCTTAATGGTTCCCTCTATGTACCCTCCATGGTCCCCTCTATGTACCCTCCATGGTCCCCTCTATGTACCCTTAATGGTTCCCTCTATGTACCCTTCATGGTTCCCTCTATGTACCCTCCACGGTCCCCTCTATGTACCCTCCATGGTTCCCTCTATGTACCCTCCATGGTCCCCTCTATGTACCCTCCATGGTTCCCTCTATGTACCCTCCATGGTACCCTCCATGGTCCCCTCTATGTACCCTCCATGGTTCCCTCTATGTACACTCGTACTTCTATGTCACTTCTATGTGTCTATGCTGCTTTATAGATGAACTACATTTTACATTTACATTTTAATCATTTAGCAGACGGTTTTATCCAGAGCGACTTACAGGAGCAAAATCGGCAGATTTTTCTCTGGGATACGAACTACAATGCCACATACATTCTCACTGCTTGAAATTCAAGCTTTCTTCTGAGAAGGATTGCATTGCATCAGAGGACATCTACATACATCAGAACTGGAAACTCAAAGTGTCTATCGACGTGCCACTGGGCCACAGTGAACGATAGTCTAACCGGGAACTGACGGAGTGACAGAGGACAGAAGTGAATCAAATTATAACCAGAAGAAAGGATCTATGGAAGCATCAGTATATCAGCTGTTTCAACATCTCCCATCATCCTCCACTACAGTACCGCTGATACGTCTCACTCTTCCCTGTCCGCAGACAGACAAAGCATTGGAGGAGAATTATAGAATTTTAACTGACATTGATCTGTGAAGGATATGGATATACAGGATATGGATATACAGGATATGGATATACAGGATATGGATATACAGGATATGGATATACAGGATATGGCATCAAACATTGCCTGTTCGTACTGCCACAACAACAAGAGGGAGTTGGTTGGAGACCACAGGTAAGGGTGGTAACCGTAGCAACAAAGGTAAAGGTAGTAAACATTTGATGTAAAAACCAGGGTCTCTTAATAAGACCCCGATTAGGTTTCTTTAGAACGGTCTGAAAAGTGTCTTTGAAATCTGTACATCCTCATTCTGAAGATATAATCCTGATAGAACTCAGCAACTATGCTTGTCCCTCTCAGAATTAAATCTCATCACATCCTACTTTGTGTTTTTCATAAATGTGCCAGAATAGAGGTTTGCCTCTGAGGGTGTAACTACATACTCAATTAAAATCCCAAATGGGTGTCATAAAAAGATTGGTCTGGCAGTTGAAAAGCAACATTATAGTGAACGGTAGGTCACATCACTTGATTCCGTCAATATTGTATATATAGACATATATGTGTCAAATATATATCAATCATTTTCCAGTTCTATTTCTCATAAACATTTTTCCAGTGGACTGCCTCAAACGTATGGTCGAGCCATTAGAGTAGTAAGATAATTAGTGTCTCGTGGACTATGATTACATCATGCATGATTCCTGATGAAAACATGCCTTCATGCAAGTCATATCTATGCATTGAACGAGCGCAATAATTTATCTGAGACTCAGTCGGTCAGAGCGAGTCCCCACCCTTCTTCAGCCCAAGTCTAAACACTGACTTGTGCCCCCTACCCAGTGTGACAGTATGAAAGCCCATGTATGAAATGTATTTTTCATAATGTTAGTATAACTAAGCGAGAGAAGATGAAAAGAGACCAGTGTGACATGGGCTAAATGTTATTTGTTCTCATTCTTTTTGCTGCTCAAATAATGTAAAGATATAAGTATTTTCAGCACAAACGGACAAAGTAAAAACTTTGTCTGCTGTTCTGTTTTCTTTCTTTCTCTAAACGTTCATTCTTCGTATTTAAAACTTGATAAGAACGACAGTGCAGGAAGTGGATGTTACAGAGACCATGTCAGACTGCGTAGTAGAACAGTTCTAGAAGGTTCTGTAACATAGGTTCTGTGCCGTTCCTCTCCTGAGGTGCTCCCATAGTGGGGGACATTTCGCTGCAGGGGCTCGTCCACACAGGGTACTGGCAGTCAGAGACTCTTTTGCGCCAATAAATCTCCCTCCATCTTGTTTGCAGAGGTTTCTCCCTTCTTTTCGATGATCCTGAACATATATTTTAATATATAGAATGCCAATGGCGGGCACACTATTATTGAGTTATTATTGATAATTATTTATATTATCGTTGTTCTTCCTCACATTATTTCCAAGAAATAAAGAAGACATTTATCATCAGGCAGTAAAATCCTTTAGTGATAATAATGGTGTCCTAACTAAATTCTTATCGTGGGCAACATGTACATCGCCATCTGTGTTTTGCTTCAACTGACCCTAACTATCCAACGACGAATCTCGATCCTTCATTTTGTGTTAAATTGAAGTCTGTAAAAAAAAATGTGTAGTAAATGATATTTTTTATACATTTGTCTGTTTATTGGGCTCAGTGTCCCTTCTGGCTGTGTGGAGTATTGTAATAATGTAATAATGACAGTCACTGAACCCTGACTAAAATTTAGATTCCCGCTCATCTTTTTGATTTCTGTCCTTCTCTCTCCTCTCTCCCTCGTTCTCTTCCTGTTTCACCTTGTCAGGTTTGGTCACACTGTCGTAGGAGGGGAGAGATGTGGTGGAGGCTGTGCTCTCTTTCTTCTCCTCGTTGTTGGTCCCACCATTCTCCAGCTTGGTCTTGGGCCTGCACTTACAGATGAAGCCCCGTTTGAGGAGGTGAGCGCGGTACGCTTTCTGTATGCAACGTGCGGATATGTCCTCCTGGCGCCGGCGCAGTGTCGTGGTGATGGGCTCGTACGACACCTTGGAGGGGTTGGCCTGCACGAAGCGCTCTTCCATCTGCGTGCGTAGCATGTCCAGCTCGCCACTGTCTCCCAGCACACGCTTGGTGAAGGCAAACAGGATGTCCAGGCAGTGGATGCGGTCGCCGCTGACCATGGGCATGTCCATGGCGATCAGCTCGATGGTGTTGGGTTTGGGAACGCGGAGAGGGTGCTCCAGGGTGTCTGCGAAGTCACCCAGCTTTGCGAAGGTGATGAACTGGGAAGCGGCGGGGTCAAATTTCTCCCAGATTTCATAGAACGTCTCAAAGTCGTCTTCACTGAGCGGGTCGGCGCTCTCTTCTGTCGCTACACTGAAATTCTCTAAGATGATGGCGATGTACATGTTGACTACGACAAGGAAGGAAATAATGATATACATCACAAAGAAAAATATGCCAACTGAGGGGTTGCCGCAGTTGCCTGCCGCAGGTGCACCTGGGTTCTCCAGAGTTGAGTCGCAGTCAGGAGGGTAGTTGAGGATGGGGAGCAAGAGACCATCCCAGCCTGCAGACGTGGTGATCATGAATAAGCAGATCATGCTGTTCCCGAAGGTCTCAAAGTTATACATGTCGTCTATCCCGGCCCCGTGTTTGACGTAGCCGAAGTTGGACATTCCGAAGATGCTGAAGATGAACATCACCAGGAAGAGCAGGAGGCCGATGTTGAACAGGGCAGGAAGTGACATCATCAAGGCGAAGAGTAAAGTCCGTATGCCCTTGGCCCCTTTGATCAGACGCAGGATGCGGCCGATTCGAGCCAATCGGATGACCCTGAAGAGGGTCGGCGATACGAAGTACTTCTCAATGATGTCAGCCAGGAACATGCCTGTGGAGGGAGAGGGTGGAGGAGACAAGACACCCAGGGACAACAAAGTTAGCAGACATGACTCAACTAGGGCTGTGGCAGTCATGACATTTTGTCAGCCGGTGATTGTCATGCAAAAGACTGCCGGTCTCAGTGTAATTGATTGTTAATTAACAACGTGAAACATGTTTAGCATCTGTAGGCCTCCATGCATTACAAGCCGTTGATGGGTGCGTTTGTAACATATAATAAATAAATATAATATACACCATCACAATACATCCATTATATATTTTAGTCAGGTCTGAAGAAACATTATGATATGAATATTTTTTTTCAGAAGAACAGAATATGAGTTGGCCTACTGTAGTGCTATGTTATCTATGTTATCTATGTTATCTATGTTATCTATGTTATCTATGCTCCATGCGAGTGCGCATATTAACAAGCTATGCTGAGCATAAAAGTGATCATTTGAAACAGGTCCTATATGTATGCTAGATTTTGAGTTATTTGGCAACTATAGTTGTCAATGATACAAGCCTGAGAATCAAAACATATAGGGGCAGCATAATGTGACTATAGACTACCGATGATTTGAGAAAGTAGCAAGAAAGTGGCGCTCTGTTCCTTGCCTCAGGCTGCACAGCTGTTCTCTCATCAAGTGATCATATTTTCACCCATCAGAATATTCTCAATTTAATCTTGTCTTTATTCATATGCAACATTAGTTTAGATGTAGAATGGCCCACATGGGAAGGAACAGAGCAGTGGGGAAATGAATGTCATTGGTATGCAGTCAAATAGCGAATGGAGGCCGCCCGCTTTCCTACCGGACAGTTTCATAGGCTACTTCAGTTATATAGTGGGTCATGTGCTTTCCTACCGGACAGTTTCATAGGCTGCTTCAGTTATATAGTGGGTCATGTGCTTTCCTACCGGACAGTTTCATAGGCTACTTCAGTTATATAGTGGGTCATGTGCTTTCCTACCGGACAGTTTCATAGGCTACTTCAGTTATATAGTGGGTCATGTGCTTTCCTACCGGACAGTTTCATAGGCTACTTCAGTTATATAGTGGGTCATGTGCTTTCCTACCGGACAGTTTCATAGGCTACTTCAGTTATATAGTGGGTCATGTGCTTTCCTACCGGACAGTTTCATAGGCTACTTCAGTTATATAGTGGGTCATGGGTTTCATGGCTTTCACTTCAGTTATATAGTGGGTCATGTGCTTTCCTACCGGACAGTTTCATAGGCTACTTCAGTTATATAGTGGGTCATGTGCTTTCCTACCGGACAGTTTCATAGGCTACTTCAGTTATATAGTGGGTCATGTGCTTTCCTACCGGACAGTTTCATAGGCTACTTCAGTTATATAGTGGGTCATGTGCTTTCCTACCGGACAGTTTCATAGGCTACTTCAGTTATATAGTGGGTCATGTGCTTTCCTACCGGACAGTTTCATAGGCTACTTCAGTTATATAGTGGGTCATGTGCTTTCCTACCGGACAGTTTCATAGGCTACTTCAATTATATAGTGGGTCATGTGCTTTCCTACCGGACAGTTTCATAGGCTACTTCAATTATATAGTGGGTCATGTGCTTTCCTACCGGACAGTTTCATAGGCTACTTCAGTTATATAGTGGGTCATTTCATAGGCTTTCCATGTGCTTTCCTACCGGACAGTTTCATAGGCTACTTCAGTTATATAGTGGGTCATGTGCTTTCCTACCGGACAGTTTCATAGGCTACTTCAGTTATATAGTGGGTCATGTGCTTTCCTACCGGACAGTTTCATAGGCTACTTCAGTTATATAGTGGGTCATGTGCTTTCCTACCGGACAGTTTCATAGGCTACTTCAGTTATATAGTGGGTCATGTGCTTTCCTACCGGACAGTTTGGTAGGCTACTTCAGTTATATAGTGGGTCATGTGCTTTCCTACCGGACAGTTTGGTAGGCTACTTCAGTTATATAGTGGGTCATGTGCTTTCCTACCGGACAGTTTCATAGGCTACTTCAGTTATATAGTGGGTCATGTGCTTTCCTACCGGACAGTTTCATAGGCTACTTCAGTTATATAGTGGGTCATGTGCTTTCCTACCGGACAGTTTCATAGGCTACTTCAGTTATATAGTGGGTCATGTGCTTTCCTACCGGACAGTTTCATAGGCTACTTCAGTTATATAGTGGGTCATGTACATGATATTCCTGTTTGAGGAGCATGCTCTCACTGCCTGACAGGTGATATTCCTGTTTGAGGAGCATGCTCTCACTGCCTGACAGGTGATATTCCTGTTAGAGGAGCATGCTCTCACTGCCCGACAGATGATATTCCTGTTTGAGGAGCATGCTCTCACTGCCTGACAGATGATATTCCTGTTTGAGGAGCATGCTCTCACTGCCCGACAGGTGATATTCCTGTTTGAGGAGCATGCTCTCACTGCCTGACAGGTGATATTCCTGTTTGAGGAGCATGCTCTCACTGCCTGACAGGTGATATTCCTGTTTGAGGAGCATGCTCTCACTGCCTGACAGGTGATATTCCTGTTTGAGGAGCATGCTCTCACTGCCTGACAGGTGATATTCCTGTTTGAGGAGCATGCTCTCACTGCCTGACAGGTGATATTCCTGTTTGAGGAGCATGCTCTCACTGCCTGACAGGTGATATTCCTGTTTGAGGAGCATGCTCTCACTGCCCGACAGGTGATATTCCTGTTTGAGGAGCATGTGCCCGACAGGTGATATTCCTGTTTGAGGAGCATGCTCTCACTGCCCGACAGGTGATATTCCTGTTTGAGGAGCATGCTCTCACTGCCCGACAGGTGATATTCCTGTTTGAGGAGCATGCTCTCACTGCCTGACAGGTGATATTCCTGTTTGAGGAGCATGCTCTCACTGCCTGACAGGTGATATTCCTGTTTGAGGAGCATGCTCTCACTGCCTGACAGGTGATATTCCTGTTTGAGGAGCATGCTTGAGGAGCATGCTCTCACTGCCTGACAGGTGATATTCCTGTTTGAGGAGCATGCTCTCACTGCCTGACAGGTGATATTCCTGTTTGAGGAGCATGCTCTCACTGCCTGACAGGTGATATTCCTGTTTGAGGAGCATGCTCTCACTGCCTGACAGGTGATATTCCTGTTTGAGGAGCATGCTCTCACTGCCCGACTGCCTGACAGGTGATATATCCTGTTTGAGGAGCATGCTCTCACTGCCCGACAGGTGATATTCCTGTTTGAGGAGCATGCTCTCACTGCCTGACAGGTGATATTCCTGTTTGAGGAGCATGCTCTCACTGCCCGACAGGTGATATTCCTGTTTGAGGAGCATGCTCTCACTGCCTGACAGGTGATATTCCTGTTTGAGGAGCATGCTCTCACTGCCTGACAGATGATATTCCTGTTTGAGGAGCATGCTCTCACTGCCTGACAGATGATATTCCTGTTTGAGGAGCATGCTCTCACTGCCTGACAGATATTCAGAGGAGCATGATACAGGTGATATTCCTGTTTGAGGAGCATGCTCTCACTGCCTGACAGGTGATATTCCTGTTTGAGGAGCATGCTCTCACTGCCTGACAGGTGATATTCCTGTTTGAGGAGCATGCTCTCACTGCCTGACAGGTGATATTCCTGTTTGAGGAGCATGCTCTCACTGCCCGACAGATGATATTCCTGTTTGAGGAGCATGCTCTCACTGCCTGACAGGTGATATTCCTGTTTGAGGAGCATGCCTCATCACTGCCCGACAGGTGATATTCCTGTTTGAGGAGCATGCTCTCACTGCCTGATATTCAGGTGATATTCCTGTTTGAGGAGCATGCTCTCACTGCCTGACAGGTGATATTCCTGTTTGAGGAGCATGCTCTCACTGCCCGACAGGTGATATTCCTGTTTGAGGAGCATGCTCTCACTGCCTTGATATTCCTGTTTGAGGAGCATGCTCTCACTGCCCGACAGGTGATATTCCTGTTTGAGGAGCATGCTCTCACTGCCTGACAGGTGATATTCCTGTTTGAGGAGCATGCTCTCACTGCCCGACAGGTGATATTCCTGTTTGAGGAGCATGCTCTCACTGATGATATTCCTGTTTGAGGAGCATGCTCTCACTGCCTGACAGGTGATATTCCTGTTTGAGGAGCATGCTCTCACTGCCTGACAGGTGATATTCCTGTTTGAGGAGCATGATGATATTCCTGTTTGAGGAGCATGCTCTCACTGCCTGACAGGTGATATTCCTGTTTGAGGAGCATGCTCTCACTGCCTGACAGGTGATATTCCTGACATGCTGATATATTCCTGTTTGAGGAGCATGCTCTCACTGCCCGACAGGTGATATTCCTGTTTGAGGAGCATGCTCTCACTGCCTGACAGGTGATATTCCTGTTTGAGGAGCATGCTCTCACTGCCTGACAGGTGATATTCCTGTTTGAGGAGCATGCTCTCACTGCCCGACAGGTGATATTCCTGTTTGAGGAGCATGCTCTCACTGCCTGACAGGTGATATTCCTGTTTGAGGAGCATGCTCTCACTGCCTGACAGATGATATTCCTGTTTGAGGAGCATGCTCTCACTGCCTGACAGATGATAATCCTGTTTGAGGAGCATGCTCTCACTGCCCGACAGGTGATATTCCTGTTTGAGGAGCATGCTCTCACTGCCTGACAGGTGATATTCCTGTTTGAGGAGCATGCTCTCACTGCCTGACAGGTGATATTCCTGTTTGAGGAGCATGCTCTCACTGCCCGACAGGTGATATTCCTGTTTGAGGAGCATGCTCTCACTGCCTGACAGATGATATTCCTGTTTGAGGAGCATGCTGTTTGAGGAGCTCACTGCCTGACAGATGATATTCCTGTTTGAGGAGCATGCTCTCACTGCCCGACAGGTGATATTCCTGTTTGAGGAGCATGCTCTCACTGATATTCCTGACAGGTGATATTCCTGTTTGAGGAGCATGCTCTCACTGCCCGACAGGTGATATTCCTGTTTGAGGAGCATGCTCTCAGCCTGACAGGTGATATTCCTGTTTGAGGAGCATGCTCTCACTGTTTGAGGAGCCCGAGCATGGTGATATTCCTGTTTGAGGAGCATGCTCTCACTGCCTGACAGGTGATATTCCTGTTTGAGGAGCATGCTCTCACTGCCTGACAGGTGATATTCCTGTTTGAGGAGCATGCTCTCACTGCCTGACAGATGATATTCCTGTTTGAGGAGCATGCTCTCACTGCCTGACAGGTGATATTCCTGTTTGAGGAGCATGCTCTCACTGCCCGACAGGTGATATTCCTGCCTCTTGCTGCCTGACAGGTGATATTCCTGTTTGAGGAGCATGCTCTCACTGCCCGACAGGTGATATTCCTGTTTGAGGAGCATGCTCTCACTGCCCGACAGGTGATATTCCTGTTTGAGGAGCATGCTCTCACTGCCTGACAGGTGATATTCCTGTTTGAGGAGCATGCTCTCACTGCCTGACAGGTGATATTCCTGTTTGAGGAGCATGCTCTCACTGCCTGACAGGTGATATTCCTGTTTGAGGAGCATGCTCTCACTGCCTGACAGATGATATTCCTGTTTGAGGAGCATGCTCTCACTGCCCGACAGGTGATATTCCTGTTTGAGGAGCATGCTCTCACTGCCTGACAGGTGATATTCCTGTTTGAGGAGCATGCTCTCACTGCCTGACAGGTGATATTCCTGTTTGAGGAGCATGCTCTCACTGCCTGACAGGTGATATTCCTGTTTGAGGAGCATGCTCTCACTGCCTGACAGGTGATATTCCTGTTTGAGGAGCATGCTCTCACTGCCCGACAGGTGATATTCCTGTTTGAGGAGCATGCTCTCACTGCCTGACAGGTGATATTCCTGTTTGAGGAGCATGCTCTCACTGCCCGACAGGTGATATTCCTGTTTGAGGAGCATGCTCTCACTGCCTGACAGGTGATATTCCTGTTTGAGGAGCATGCTCTCACTGCCCGACAGGTGATATTCCTGTTTGAGGAGCATGCTCTCACTGCCTGACAGGTGATATTCCTGTTTGAGGAGCATGCTCTCACTGCCTGACAGGTGATATTCCTGTTTGAGGAGCATGCTCTCACTGCCTGACAGGTGATATTCCTGTTTGAGGAGCATGCTCTCACTGCCTGACAGGTGATATTCCTGTTTGAGGAGCATGCTCTCACTGCCTGACAGGTGATATTCCTGTTTGAGGAGCATGCTCTCACTGCCTGACAGGTGATATTCCTGTTTGAGGAGCATGCTCTCACTGCCCGACAGGTGATATTCCTGTTTGAGGAGCTGACAGGTGATATTCCTGTTTGAGGAGCATGCTCTCACTGCCTGACAGGTGATATTCCCATGCTCTCACTGCAGGTGATATTCCTGTTTGAGGAGCATGCTCTCACTGCCCGACAGGTGATATTCCTGACAGGTGATATTCCTGTTTGAGGAGCATGCTCATGCTCTCACTGCCCGACAGGTGATATTCCTGTTTGAGGAGCATGCTCTGTTTGATATTCCTGGAGCATGCTCTCACTGCCCGACAGGTGATATTCCTGTTTGAGGAGCATGCTCTCACTGCCTGACAGGTGATATTCCTGTTTGAGGAGCATGCTCTCACTGCCCGACAGGTGATATTCCTGTTTGAGGATCATGCTCTCACTGCCTGACAGGTGATATTCCTGTTTGAGGAGCATGCTCTCACTGCCCGACAGGTGATATTCCTGTTTGAGGAGCATGCTCTCACTGCCCGACAGGTGATATTCCTGCCTCTTGCTGCCTGACAGGTGATATTCCTGCCTCTTGCTGCCTGACAGGTGATATTCCTGTTTGAGGATCATGCTCTCACTGCCCGACAGGTGATATTCCACCAGAACTCTGTATGCCATGGGCTCTACAACATTGTTTCTGCAGCTACCCAGTGCTTCATTTGGGAAACCAAATGAAACCTGTTTGGGAACATCAATAGTAATATGTTTTTGCAACTAAACATATTTCACAAAATTATTGGACAGGCCGTCTGTGCGTTCGAGAAAGGTTAAAGGGCAGAGAGGAGGAGATGGAAACGCATGGTGCTGAGATATTCTGTATAGCTAATGCACTATTTGTAGGCTAACTGTAAGCTGCCCTGCACAATCAATGAACCAACAGCATTGCCTAGGGCTACACGTTCTCTCCCAGACTCATCATTTATGCGTAGCATCAGGTAACCAGTCCATCCAGTATGCATAATAATACAGTCCACACCCAAATGCGATTACTCAAATTAGTTACATTTTGCAGTATAGGCTAGACCAATTATGTACCAAAGACCAATTATGTACCAAAGACCAGTTATGTACCAATGACCAATTATGTACCACATTCCAATTATTGTTGTATGTGTATCTGCAATTTGTATGCGGTGGGCTGTTTTATTTTACCTTTATTTAACTAGGAAAGTCAGTTAAGAACAAATTCTTATTTTCAATGACAGCCTACGTACCTTGTCAGCTTGGGGGTTTGAACTTGCAACCTTCCGGTTACTAGTCCAACGCTCTAACCACTAGGCTACCCTGCCGCCCCAGTGTATTGTATAATGGCACAATCATCATTTTAATTCAGGTTTCAATTCAGTTATTTTTTCAGGCTTGGGCTCATAAGCCTATGCATATGCATCAACTCTAATATGGTTGTGGGTGTTTTGAATGAATCATCACCTTAGAAAGCGTTGTGCATTTCGTTGTGTTAGGCTTTGAAACAACATCCACAATGACCATGTTTTCCACGGTTTCAACCTGCTTGTTGAACTTCCTTCTTCAAATTGATCATGACAGTGAGGTGAGTTTTAAAAGCACTATGGGGCTACTGTTGTGATGATAAAGTGTTCCATGTGATATTCTCTCTGCATTTGCATTGATGCCAGAGTGGTTAGAGGGACAATAGAGCCCTGAGTACCAGGCCTTTAGGACCTGATGGTAGTTAGGAAGTTGGTTGCTACCAAAGCATGTCCAGTCATTAAAAGGAGACTCCTGTGTCTCAAAGGTCACATGGAATTTTACTGCAGTCATGACTGCTGGTGTGGTGTTAATATGGTCCCCGCAACAGCCTCAAACCAATGTCTACCTTAAAGATGTCTCTCCCCTTCTACAATTTTTGGAATAGTCATAGTACAGATGTAGGATCTTAATTTGACCAATATTGTCGCAGCAAAATATCCCTGAGACAATAGGATTTGACCGTTTAGTCCATAATGTTGCTTAATGTAAACTTCCGGCGCCGACAGAGATGGCCGTCTCGCATCGCGTTCTTAGGAAACTGCAGTATTTTGTTTTTTTTATGTATTATTTCTTACATTGTTACCCCATGAAATCTTAAGTCTCATTACATACAGCCGGGAGGAACTATTGGATATAAGAGCAACGTCAACTTGCCAACATTACGACCAGGAATACAACTTTCCCAAAGTGGAAACGCCTGTGCTCAGGTCTGTTCAACGCTGGTCCGACCAATCTGATTCCACGCTTCAAGATTGCTTGGATCACGTGGACTGGGATCACGTGGACTGGGATCACGTGGACTGGGATCACGTGGACTGGGATATGTTCCGGAGGCGTCGAACAACAACATTGATGTATAACTGATTTGGTGAGCGAGTTTATTAGCAGCGGTGATGTTGTACCAACAGCGACGAACAGCGACGCAATCGCAATCACACTGCACACTGCCCTAACCCATCTGGACAAGAGGAATACCTATGTATTTATGCTGTTCATTGACTATTTAACACCATAGTACCCTCCAAACTCACCCCCAGGTGGTGAGGGTAGGAAACATCATCTCCACCCCGCTGATCCTCAACACTGGGGCCCCACAAGGGTGCGTTCTCAGCCCTCTCCTGTACTCCCTGTTCACCCATGACTGCGTGGCCATGCACGCCTCCAACTCAATCATCAAGTTTGCAGACAACACAACAGTGGCAGGCTTGGTTACCATCAACGACGAGACGGCCAACAGGGAGGAGGTGAGGGAAAACAAATTCACACCCAATGTCAACAAAACAAAGGAGATGATCGTGGACTTCAGGAAACAGCAGAGGGAGCACCCCCCTATCACAACGACAGGACAGTAGTGGAGAAGGTGGAAAGTTTTAAGTTCCTCGGCGTACACATCACGGACAAACTGAAATGGTCCACCCACACAGACAGCGTGTTGAAGAAGGCGCAACAGCGCCTCTTCAACCTCAGGAGGCTGAAGAAATTTGGCTTGTCACCAAAAACACTCTTAAACTTTTACAGATGCACAATCGAGAGCCTCCTGTCGGGCTGTATCCCCACCTGGTACGGCAACTGCTCTGCCCACAACTGCAAGGCTCTCCAGAGGGTAGTAAGGTCTGCACAACGCATCACCGGGGGCAAACTGCCCTCCAAGACACCTACACCACGCGATGTCACAGGAAGGCCAGCCATCACAGTTAAACAGCCATCACTAACATTCAGTGGCTGCTGCCAACATACTGACTCAAATCTCTAGCCACTTCAATAACAACAAATAAATATGCAATAAATGTATCACTAGTCACTTTAAACAATGCCACTTTATATAATGTTTACATACCCTACATTACTCATCTCATATGTATATACTGTACTCGATACCATCTACTGCATCTTGCCTATGCCGTTCGGCCATCGCTCCTCCATATATTTTTATGTACATATTCTTGTTCATACCTTTACACTTGTGTGTATAAGGCAGTTGTTGTGAAATTGTTAGATTACTTGTTAGATATTACTGCATGGTCGGAACTAGAAGCACAAGCATTTCGCCACACTCGCATTAACATCTGCTAACCATGTGTATGTGACCCATAACATTTGATTTGATTGAATTGGTGGTTAGGCTATTAGCTGGTCAAATGTATGCTACCTGAAAAGTGCAATATTGTTAATATAACCGTGTGTTAGTGTGGGTTTTCAGTGAATTTATGTAAATCACAAAGCTTATCTGCATTTCCTGTGGTGCAGGAACAAAAGAGTGATCGAAGTAAGATACAAGACCTGTAATTTATTGATCTGTTTGATAGAAAAGCTGCTTTCTGAAATCCCAAATATACTGTGTATGAAAGATACACTGTCTATGCTCCTGAGTGGCATAGCAATCTAAGGAACATCATCTTAGAGCTAGAGGCTTCACTACAGACACCCTGGTTCGAATCCAGTCTGTATCACAACCGGCCGTGATTGGGAGTCCCATAAGGCGGCGCACAATTGGCCCACCGTCGTCCGAATTTGGCTAGTGTAGGCCGTCATTGTAAATGAGAATTTGTTTTGAATTGACTTGCCTAGTTAAATAAACGTAACATTAAAAAAAGAGTAGTCATTAGATAAACCAAAGTCTGGCTGAGTCTACGGAGGCTTCCTATGACCATGGTTTTGTACAGTATGCTCCCAAAGTGGCACCCTACTCCCAATACAGTGACCTACATTTGACCAGAGTCCTATGAGTCCTGGTCAAAAAGTAGTGCACTAAATAAGGAAGAGGGTGCCACTTTAGACACAGCCCCACTCCACTCACCCGCGATGGACAGGACCACGACGACCGTGTCGAACACGTTCCAGCCATTGGTGAAGTAGTAGTGGCGCAGGGCGAAAAGTTTCAGGACGAACTCGGTGGTGAAAGCCACGATGAAGATGAAGTTCACCCAATAGAGGATGTTCTCCGTCTCGTCCGACTGGTCGTCCGTCTCCACCATCATGGTGACCATGTTGAGGCAGATCAACATCATAATGGAGATGTCGAACACTTGCTGGGTCACAAAGTCAAACACCAACCCTTGGATCTTGTTCTGTGGAGACAAGGAGACAACAACAAGGCACCATGCACACACACAAGTACGCATGCAGACACACACACGCACACACACACACACACACACACACACACACACACACACACACACACACACACACACACACACACACACACACACACACACACACACACACACACACACACACACACATGCAGACACAAGAACAACAACAGCAAAAACAAAAAGCAAAAACACATTTTGTTAATCGAAGGAAAAACTGCCACAATGGATTGAAATTCATATTTCAGCATTTCAGTGTGAACATAATACACAGCGCTACGTCAACAATGGAATACTGAAAATACTGATTTCAATATGTTGTGGCAGCACAGGAGGTTGGTGGTACCTTAATTGGGGAGGACGGGCTCGTGGAAATAGCTGGAGTGGAGATATGGAATGGTATCAAGTACATCAAACCCATGGTTTCCTTGGTTTCCATGTTTTTGGTGACATTCCACATACTCCAGTTCGGCCATTATTATGAGCCGTTCTCCCCTCAGCAGCCTCATGTGTGTGGCAGTGTTCCACACCATACAGACCGAGCCTGGTCCCACACTCTAAGTGCGGAGCTGGATAAACAAATATGGAGTGATTTTTACTGCCAATAAAGTGCATGAAAAAGCCGGGCTAAAAAAGGCGGGAGCAACAGCCAACCTGTGGTCTGGGAATGGGTTTCTGGGGCTTCTTTGAACCCAGTTTCTTCATGGCGTTGTAGTACTTCTTCTGTTCCTCTGTCATGAAGATGTCCTGACCTCCAAAGTAAAGGGACACACAAACATTTGGTTACAACCAACCCCAACCCTAACTAACCCTAACTAACCCTAACTAACCCTAACTAACCCTTGGTTCCCAAACTCAGTCCTGGGGACCCTAAGTGGTGTATGTTTAGTGACTCTGGTCAAACGTAGGTCCTGAGGAACGAGTTTGGGAAACGCTTCCATAACCCTAAAGAATAGGGACACACACACATTTGGTTACAACCAACCCTAACTAACCCTTGGTTCCCAAACTCAGTCCTGGGGACCCTAAGTGGTGTATGTTTAGTGGTTTTTGCCCTAGCACTACACAGCTGATTAAAAAATCAACTCAATGTCAAGCTTTGATAATTTGAATCAGCTGTGGAGTGCTGGAGCAAAAACCAAAATGTGGACCACTTGGGGTCCTGAGGAACGAGTTTGGGAAACGCTTCCATAACCCTAAAGAATAGGGACACACACACATTTGGCTACAACCAACCCCAACCCCATCCCTAACAAATGAGCCCAACCCTAACCCCAACCCTAACCCCAACCCTAACCCCAACCCTAACAAATGAGCCCAACCCTAACCCCAACTCTAACCCCAACCCTAACCCCAATCCCATCCCTAACAAATAAGCCCAACCCTAACCCAAACCCTAACCCCAACCCCGACCCTAACCCAACCCCAACCCCAACCTCAACCCTAACCCCAACCCTAACCCCAACCCTAACCCTAACCCCAACCTCAACCCTAACCCCAACCCTAACCCTAACCCCGACCCCAACCCCAACCCCAACCTTAACCTCAACCCCAACCCTAAACCCAACCCCAACCCTAACCCCAACCCCAACCCTAACCCCAACCCTAACCCTAACCCTAACCCCAACCTCAACCTCAACCCCAACCCTAACCCCAACCCCAACCCCAACCCATAATACAATAGACCATTATTGTATGCTGCACTTCTACATGTTCAGTGCAGTATTCAAACAGTGTAAATAACTACATTCAACTGTTTTACTTTCAAACAGGGTTGAGGTCAATTCCATTTCAATTTCAGTCAATAAGAAAGTATTTCCACATAAGAAAAGTCCACATTTTCCTAATTGACAAGCATTGAAGTGAATTGGAATTTCAGTGTACTTCCTGAACTGACTGGAATTTAAATGGAATAGACCACAACCTTGCTTTCAAATGTCATTGAACGTAACACTTTATATACAGGAATAATGCTTTAAAACCTGTTATTGGCATATATGAGCCTTGATGTTTTACAACAAGGCATATAATATGCTATAGAATTTAGCAAAAAGAGACAGGGGAGGAGTAGGAGAGGAGGTAAGAAAATAGGTCTTATCTTTTTCTTCTGTTGGTTGAAGTTGTCAATGATGACACCGATGAAGAGGTTGAGGGTGAAGAAGGATCCAAAGATGATGAAGATGACGAAGTAGATATACATGTAGATGTTGTCTTCATAGATGGGCTGGTCCTCCACCCTTCTGGAGTCTATGGCTGCGTACATGATGTCCATCCAGCCTTTGAATGTTGCCTTTGGAGACAAAGAGATCCGATTAACTTATAATATTCAAAAGACCAAAAATGCACATTTCTGTGCAGTGTCCTGGAGAAGAGCTTGTTCATGGAAAGAAATGTGCACGTGGAAAAATAGAGAGAGAGTTATATATATATATATATATATATATATATATATATATATATATATATATATATATATATATATATATAGAGAGAGAGAGAGAGAGAGAGAGAGAGAGAGAGTTATATATATATAGAGGGGGAGAGAGTTATATATATTAATATATATATATATAGAGAGAGAGTTATATATATTAATATATATATATATATATATATATATATATATATATATATATATAGAGTTAAATATATATATATATATATATATATATATATATATATATATATATATATATATATATATATATATATATATATAGAGAGAGAGAGAGAGAGAGTTATATATATATATATATAGAGAGAGAGAGTCATATATATATATATATAGAGAGAGAGTTATATATATATATAGTGAGAGAGAGTTATATATATATATAGTGAGAGAGAGTTATATATATATATATATATAGACAGAGAGAGAGTTATATACAGTGCCTTGCAAAAGTATTCGGCCCCCTTGAACTTTGCGCCCTTTTGCCACATTTCAGGCTTCAAACATAAAGATATAAAACTGTAGTTTTTGGTGAAGAATCAACAACAAGTGGGACACAATCATGAAGTGGAACGACATTTATTGGATATTTCAAACTTTTTTAACAAATCAAAAACTGAAAAATTGGGTGTGCAAAATTATTCAGCCCCCTGAAGTTAATACTTTGTAGCGCCACCTTTTGCTGAGATTACAGCTGTAAGTCGCTTGGGGTATGTCTCTATCAGTTTTGCACATCGAGAGACTGATATATATATATGAGAGAGAGAGAGAGACAGAGAGTTATGCATATATATATATATATATATATAGAGAGAGAGAGAGAGAGAGAGGGAGGGAGAGTTACAGTATATATATATGTATATATATATATATATAGAGAGAGAGAGGGAGAGAGAGAGAGAGAGAGGGGAGAGAGAGAGACAGAGAGACAGAGAGAGAGAGAGAGAGAGAGAGAGAGAGAGAGAGAGAGAAAGAGTTACAGCGAGAGAGACAGAGAGAGAGAGAGTTAGAGAGTTAAAGAGAGAGAGAGAGAGAGAGAGGCTCACCACTTGAAGCAGAGCCAGGTATCCGGCGCCAACATTGTCAAAGTTGATCTTGACATTCTTCCACCTGACCTCAGTGAAGTTCTGTTCAATGAGGGCCAGGCACTGTGTCTTGTTGTTGACCTCTCTGGCATCAAAGTACTCCTCTGCTGTCTGGTTGAAACAGTAGTAATACTTGCCCGCAAACAAGTTGACTCCCATGATACTGAAAATCAGCCAAAAGATGAGGCAAACCAGCAACACATTCATAATGGAGGGGATGGCTCCCACCAGGGCGTTGACTACAACCTAGACAGGGGAGACAGGAGGACAGGACAGTGTGAGAGATTCAAAACATACTCCGTGATGATACCTATCAACCCCCCTCAGAGCAGCTGCATACTGTCATGGCATCATAAAGGAGAAAGTGGCAGCAAAAACGAATTTGACATGTACTATGTTCCATTATCGAGTCATATTACAAATGGTGTTTTAACGTTATTATGATACATAACGTTGTATAAAGTATAGTACTATAGTAATGTTTATAATTAGAATATAATTTTTAGTATGTTTGTGTATATTGTAGTACATATAGTACATCATTATTATAGTACAAGTATAATATAGTATAGTAACATATGTGTGTAACAGTGAAAGAGTATTATCAGTTCTGTTATAATTAGAATGAATTGTATTTGATCTGATTGAGAACACGACTAGGACTACCCAAGGGGTCTGCGCATACATACGTATATATATACAGACAGACAGACAGACAGACAGACACCCCACTTTCCTTTTGAGATCATAGAACTGTCTTAAACTAATTGAACGACAACTGTTTTGCCATGCCAGTATGCATCCTCATCTTCCCCAAACATTCACCACCCTCCCTCCCCTTGTCCCTTTTCCTAAAACACCTCCCACCCAGACGCACCCAGACGTGATGCAATGGAAAGCAGTCTTATCCATAGGATGCATCCTAAATGGCACCCCATCCTCTATAAGGTATAGTGCATTACTTTGACCAGAGCCCAGAGCCCTATAGACCCTGGTAGAGCCCTGTGGGCCCTGGTAAAAAGCAGTGCACTTTCTGCTAGAAAGTAGTTAACTTTATAGGGAATAGGGTGCCATTTGTTTGAGACGCAACCCATAGACTGCTTCCCACATCCATAACACCCACGGCTAGCCCCCTTAACAGCTTCTAACTCCGGACCGACCGGCCCTTCCATACACTGATGTGCATTGAGCTCAGTGTCGTGGTGCATAGTGGGGTTGAACGCTAGCTCACTGTGGGGTTGAACGCTAGACCCGCAGCTGTCAGGCACGGCTGAGCTGAGCATGCATGTCGTCTGTTTTTAGCTGACAGACTTGGTTTGTGGAGCCATATTCCCTCCTTGTATACAGACAGGCAGACAGAGTGCAGACTGAGCTTCAGGAGCAGTGTTCTCTCAGCAATGTGCAGGACCCTGCATTGATTACTTAAAGCCACCGTCAGGGGGAGCTGTTCAATGGTCATTTTAATTCTAGATATTTACCCATTGGTTCTTGGAAAAATATGACTTGCACAACTGTCTGTCTTTATCATAACCTAAAATGTAGGTACACTCTTCTCTTACAGTTAAACATGTTAGTGATGACATCATCGGTACTCTCCTCTCTACAGTATGTGTATTATTGGAAGCGTTAAGTACAGGCCTTTGACTGTTCCTCTTGAATGATTATGGAATATGGACTTACTGGCTGCTAACTGTCTGCTATGACACTGGGGTTGGATAAACACCATATGGCCACAAAAGGAACCTTCAGGTTGTTGGGTGCCAATTTCTTTCTGTGTGAGTAACCCAGAAACAGGTTATAAAAATATCTTACTGAATTGAACTGATTTAGAATACAAATAAGGCACATAGGCTATTCATTGTGCTTGGACCTCTAATAATACACGTAAGAATCTGTCATGAAAAATGCAGAAGCTGTAAAGAGAAAGCTACCTTTTGAGAGGAATGATCACAATGCGTAGAGGTAGCAGTATACCGCATCATGACAGTAATATCACACCTCCCACCTCTCACATACAGATGTAGGATCTAAATTCAAAATCTTTTTTTGTTGCTGAGAAATGTTCTGCACGGCAGGAAATGCAAACTTGTAGTGAAGGTTTAAAAAGGCATCTAAAAATAGTAATTTCCAAATTAAAATGTCAGACTTGATATGTCTTAATGAAAAATGTATCAATCCTTACAAAAATAATTATATTAATTATAATCCACATTTCCTGTTACTGCAGGATTGTTTTCCTTCTGTAGCAAAAGGCTTGAATTAAGTTCCTACATCTGTAGGAGAACACATCACTGCACACATGCTGAGAGAATGAACTACTTGCTGAGGCGGTAGAATTTGACTTGTTTCAAAGATTCAAAGTGTTCAAGGTAATATTAGCCATGCATTATAATAAAATGGTTCATGCCTTATCAAAAATCAAAAACCTTATCAAAACAATGAGGGAAAATGGCTTTCAAAAGCTCATAATGTGCATCAGCAATTTGAGTACATGCGTGTTGTTACATGGCATTGTGGTGCAATTTCAAGAACCGTTCAAATCGATAAACAAACCGATAGAGAAATGTTTTGGATAGAGAGATAACTGGCCAAAAGGTTTCTTGTCTATATATTATACTGTATATCTATCAGACAAGTGGATTTGACACTTGGGTATCTTTGGACACAACATTTAAGAACAGTCAAGAATGGATTGTGTAGAGTTAGAACTCAGACATCTGTTCTAAGAACTCAGACCTCTGTTCTAAGGTTCTAAGAACTCAGACATCTGTTCTAAGAACTCAGACCTCTGTTCTAAGGTTCTAAGAACTCAGACCTCTGTTCTAAGAACTCAGACCTTTGTTCTAAGGTTCTAAGATCTCATACCTCTGTTCTAAGAACTCAGACCTCTGTTCTAATGTTCTAAGAACTCAGACATCTGTTATATGGTTCTAAGAACTCAGTCCTCTGTTTTAAGGTTCTAAGAACTCAGACATCTGTTATATGGTTCTAAGAACTCAGTCCTCTGTTCTAAGGTTCTAAGAACTCAGACATCTGTTATATGGTTCTGAGGTCTCTGTGTGATTGGTCTGTAATTCAGGATCTGTTTCCTGCTAATGTGTCTGCTGCAAGTCTGACATGATGCAGCTGGAAGGTCTTTTTTTAAATACATTTTAAGTTAATAATACAGCAAATATTTTGTGACTAAACATTAAAATGCAACCAAAGACAAGAGTGCAAAGCTCATTAGAAAATCTGTAGTAAGACAAGTGTGAGGATGACTTGGCGACTGTGTCATTCTTGTACATTGCATTGCTCAAAAGTAACAATGAGGCTACAAAGCAGCACAGTAACAGATAAAGCATTTAACAAGTGACTATAGGCATTCAGGTAGGTAGGAACAGCCCATTGCATCATTGCATGTTAAGCATAGCAATATATTCAAATGAAAGCTGTGTTATGCTGCTCTCTCAGAGCTGTTGACTTGCATTGGCCTCTTCCAATCACAACCTTCCATGACCACAGCCAGGAAGATCAAGTCAGCAAGAGTTCTCAACATTCTAACTCTCCAGAATCTCTTTCATTATTATGGTTGTCAGTGTCATCTCTCCATTCTCGTAATTCCCTATCCATTTATTTACCACTTTGATTTGTCAATATTCCTTTTAGATAAAGAAAAAAAAATAGGCAAATCAATTGACGAACATACAGTAGACAACATTGTATTGAATTGGTGAGTAAGTACAGACAGGATCTAATTACATTGTATTTGCTTTTTCACTGCTACACGTATTAGCCTACTCGGCCACCGTCACCTCCTACCACACTCCCATTGATTGAGATCGTTAATAGGGGTAACGCAATGTTTGACTACAACGTTCCTTTAAGAATGTACCATGATTTTTTTCGCCAAAATATTATATTGGAATTTTGACCAGTCTAGCCGCCATAGAAACAGAATCCTTCTTATTCTACGCTAGTCTCATCTCTGAGCAAAGTGGACAAACCAGACTGCCATGTAAATGTTTGGTGATGTGGACTCATTCATAAGTATAGTAGTAAACAACCATAAAGCCTATCTAGGGCCAAAAGGTTTTGTGATGTCATCAGCTCTTATTTGCAACGTCATTGTCATATTTTAGCCAGTGGATATTTTGTATGGATGGGCATTTCAGTATGAATGGAAATGTCAGTCAAATTGATGATTAGCTAGCTAACCTCTCCTGTAGCGTATTAACAGTGGTGCATGGCACACGTCTAGTCTACCACACCTGGTCTGTCATTTTTGGGACATTATGAAGAGGAAGAGGAGACATGCTCTGCGACTGTCAAGGGGTTAAGAAAGACTAGTGTTGTCCTAATAGGTTAATATAACATCGGCCCTGCTGCCCACCCAACCCAACTCACTCCTCTACTAAAAGAAAATATAAGATTTAAGATACAATATAAGAGAGCGCTCCAGTGTGTTAAACAATGTTGCCTCCCAGATTCACTTCCTGTGGGAATGGAAGGCAACAGGAAGCAGGAAGTAGGAAATAAAAGCTAGATTGAAGATGACAAAGGTTAAGACAATGGGATTCAAATATCCCATAACTCTTTGCAACTATTGTCCCAAATCTGTGATGAAGTTGTCTTAACCTGTATATTTTCGACCTAGCAGGAGTGGAAGGCAATAGGAAGCAGGAAGTAGGAAGTTCTATAAAAACTGCAGTATGGTTGCTATGCAACGTGTCGTGTTATGACATGGCGACAGTAATGCCTTGTGAGATGGCAGCCTATCAGCATATTTCCTAAGCTTCTGACTGAGCGTTAAGAAGAAGACAAACAAGCTAAGATACTGAATCTGGTCCGCATTTACTTAAGACGCATCTGGCCCGCGGGCTGACAGTTTCAGGTGTCTGGTCTACATTGAACTAACTGACATGACTTAACCGATCTCTGCGATTCAGCCCTTAAAGATCTCAGTCATTTAACACAAAGTGATGATCACAAAGACACAGGCAGAAGCTTAGCAAATATTCCACACCCACAACAATGTGAGTGTGGAGTGTATGTGTGGTTCCTTTCTCAGTCCCAGACAAGCAGGACACAAAGAGGAGCAGACAGACAGACCTGCTGCAGGCCCAGCAGATCTACTGGGTCAGGATGGAGTGATCAGTGGAAGGGTAGGAGGAGAGGCAGGGTGGGGTGGAGGTTGGTGGTGGAGGACTAAACTGAGGTGGAGAGGGTAGTAAGTTCAAACCAGTCTAAGGATGGGGAGATGGAAAAGGACTACATGTGATAAAGAGGTAGAGGAGGATGACAACAACCAGGTGGGGTGCAGGTAGTGGTAGGGGAATTGAGAATCAAAGCAGCAGAGATTGAGAATCAGGCCAAATGAACAGCGAACTGTTTATTTAAATGCTTTATGAAATGGTATATAGTTTGGCTTGGTTTACATGGAGCTTTAACTAATAATAATTTCACCTTATCTTATCACCTAAATTATCATTAACCCCCCCCCCCCCCCCCACCCAAAGAAAATGTGTTTTTATGTGATGAGGCTGCTTTGTTTTTATGTGATGGGGAACTTTGTTTTTATGTGATGAGGAACTTTGTTTTTATGTGATGAGGCAGCTTTGTTTTTATGTGATGATGAACTTTGTTTTTATGTGATGAGGCTGCTTTGTGTTTATGTGATGAGACTGCTTTGTTTTTATGTGATGAGGAACTTTGTGTTTATGTGATGAGGAACTTTGTTTTTATGTGATGAGGAACTTTGTTTTTATGTGATGTGATGAGGAACTTTGTTTTTATGTGATGATGTGATGATGAGGAACTTTGTTTTTATGTGATGAGGAACTTTGTTTTTATGTGATGAGGAACTTTGTTTTTATGTGTGTTTTTATGTGATGAGGAACTTTGTTTTTATGTGATGAGGAACTTTGTTTTTATGTGATGAGGCTGCTTTGTGTTTATGTGATGAGGAACTTTGTTTTTATGTGATGAGGCTGCTTTGTGTTTATGTGATGAGGAACTTTGTTTTTATGTGATGAGGAACTTTGTTTTTATGTGATGAGGAACTTTGTTTTTATGTGATGAGGAACTTTGTTTTTATGTGATGAGGAACTTTGTTTTTATGTGATGAGGCAGCTTTGTTTTTATGTGATGAGGAACTTTGTTTTATGTGATGAGGCTGCTTTGTGACATATTCCTCTAGTTCCACTCTCTATTTTATTTTTATTCCTGTAGATAGTGGAAATTCAGAAAATATCAATTAGTATTTAGATGTATTTTTTAAAGATTCAATCAAAACCAGGGAAATAGTTTCCAATGGTATTACTGTATCACTTTGTAGCATTAATATGCAACATTACTTCACACTCCCAGCTGCATCACGACTTGTATATATAAATAGTATGTGAAGTATGGTAAAAGATTTGTGTGCATGGAAAGGTGACTTCTTGTCTTGGCTAGTTTCCTAAAGTTTATATTTGAAAAAATCCCCCAATAAATTAATTTTGGAATGTTTTTGTCATAAAAAAATTGTTTGGTTACTTTTTTAAATAATATTTCACTTTCTAGCATGCTTTAATACTGTTGAATGGGCATGCGTAAGGATTAGCTACTTAGCTTTGGATCTTACCCTCATCCCTTCAAAACGTGACAAGGCTCTGAGGGGTCTCAAGGCCCTTAGTGTCCTTAGTGATTTAATAGGACCTAGATCCGAGTAGCCCAGTGCATTAGCTACCAGACTGATTATAGACACCTACACACAAACAGAGAAGCAAAAGAGGTTCCAAACTGTTAGAAGTAGTGAGAAATTTCTCTAAAGGTAGAAGAGACTCAGATGAGTGCCCTTGGAGCAATAGGACTGGCATTGGGTGGAGAGAGTTGCTTGACATACACACATAAATCTATATGCATGTATATACATGTATAATATTGCATTTATATATGTATACACATTGAGAGAGAAGGTCAATGTTTAGTATAGGTTTTATGTGCGTAGTGTTTTAGTAGCAGTAAAAGGTAGACTGTGGGAGGAGGGGGTTGTTTCTGTTATTTTAGGGCAGACGGGAGAAATGTGACAAACTCCTTTGTACCTGCAAAGAAACTTGTGGTTGAGAGAGAGCAAGAGAAAAAGAGAGGAGAGAGAGAGAGAGGCATAAGACAAAGGGGGAAATAGGCAGAAAAGTGTTGCCACAGCACACGACTGATTCAATACAAATACAGACAGACCGGCGAAGGGGACCAGGGAGCAGGAGGAGGAGGAGGAGGAGGAGGAGGAGGGAAGGAGAGAGGTTACAACCTGTAAAAGTTCATATTAAATACCCAACAGACTTGTAGAACCTTACCCTGGCCCCTCTAACATTGTCTCTCCATGTCTGTCACTCTTGGCTGAGGCATAATTTCCAATATAATCTAAGACAGACAAACTACTGGAACGCAAGAGAGAGAATACAGGTAAATATGTACAGGTAGGTCATTTTGTTTTGACAAAAATTATCTTATCATTATCACACATCATTAGAATAAAATAGGAGAGTCACATACAGTCATATACAGCTAACCACACACTGACAGTAGTAAAGGGTTGAGAAAGGGGGGTTAGAGGGAGGTCGGGGGTTGAGAAAGGGGGGTTAGAGGGAGGTCGAGGTTGAGAAAGGGGGTGAGAGGGAGGTCGAGGGTTGAAAAGGGGGTTAGAGGGAGGGAGGTTGAGAAAGGGTGGTGAGAGGGAGGGGGGGCTGAGAAAGGGGGTTAGAGGGAGGTCGGGGGTTGAGAAAGGGGGGTTAGAGGGAGGTCGGGGTTGAGAAAGGGGGTTAGAGGGAGGTCAGGGGTTGAGAAAGGGGGTTAGAGGGAGGTCGGGGGTTGAGAAAGGGGGTTAGATGGAGGTCGGGGTTGAGAAAGGGGGGTTAGAGGGAGGTCGGGGGTTGAGAAAGGGGGGTTGGATGGAGGTCGGGGGTTGAGAAAGGGGGGTTAGAGGGAGGTCGGGGGTTGAGAAAGGGGGGTTAGAGGGAGGACTCAGTAGTTATTTGGCACTGGATGGTACTGGAAGGACCACTGGAGACACTGAGTACAGTAGAAATACACAAAGGAACAGTTAACAGCACACAGCCTCAAAGAAACGGTGCTTCTCCCCCACTCTCACACACAATGGCCCGATCCCAAATCAACCCCTAAACTATGCCCTATGCACTTGTGAAGAACTGAGAGGACTTGACAGGGGTAAGTAATACTGTTTAATGCTCCGTCTTGCTCCCCACTCTCACGCACAGTACAGCAGCTGCCGCCAACTAGGCACCACCGTCTACATAGCGGGCGGAGGGTAACCTAGCGGCTAAGAGCGTTGGGCCAGTAACTCAAAAGGTTTCAATCCCTGAGCTGACGAGGTGAAACATCTGTCGATGTGCCTTTGAGCAAGGCACTTAACCTTAATTGCTCCTGTAAGTCGCTCTGGATAAGAGCTTCTGCTAAATGACTAACATGTACATCCTAACAATGTTACATACTCATTGGACCATAGCTCTCGGATAGTCCCTGTTTTATCCATGGAAATGGAATAGGAACCCTGCAACTGAGTTGAAGCATCAGTTTAAGGGGCTAGGGGCATGTGGTAAGGGGGCTATTGCAGAGTGGGAAAGTATTGGCGACTTCAATCAACCAAGCAGCAAGGATTTAAAATGTTCTTTAACCTTTTACTGCAGTGGGCTAAATCAGCGTCACACAGAGTGTTCCTTGTTAGTCTTAAACAAATCTACTTTGAAACAAAAGTATACACTTCACACACATGGGTATGGGCTTAAAAATTGAAAACACCTGTACCATGTCAGATATAGAGTTGTAATGTATTACATTTAGAGTTTGCATCCCAATATTACACTTTATATACATCACAGAAGATTGAATTATAACAAAACTGTTTGACATAGAAACACCAGATTTTCTGTAAAAAAAAATATTTTAAAAAGTATAGTAATTATGAAAATCTGAAAACTATGAACAAGATTTCACCCATGAGGCCACAGGGGGGGGGCGATTTGGCCATTTGACTATCTATATAAGGTCCCACAGTTGACAGTGCATGCACAGCAATGCCAAAAGGCCAAAAGGCACTTAAAGACTCTGAGACCATGAGAAACAAGATTATCTGGTCTGATGAAACCAAGATTGAACTCTTGGCCTGAATGCGTAGGAAACACGGTGAAGCATGGTGGTGGCAGCATCATGCTGTGGGGATGTTTTTCAGTGGCAGGGACTGGGAGACTAGTCAGGATCAAGGGAAAGATGAACAGGGCAAAGTACAGAGAGATCCTTGATGAAAGCCAGCCCCATAGTGGGGAGTCAAACATTTAACATAGAACGGACATGGAACATGTAATACAGCGTCAGCAAACGAGTAATACAGACAAAAAACAATTAGTGCAGCAGCAGGGAACAGAGCTGGGTAACTGACAAATATAGGGGAGGAAATAAACAGGTGATGAATGAGTCCAGGTGGGTCCAATATTGTAGATGCGTTTGACGAGGGAAGGCAGGTGTGCGTGATAGATGGCAGGACTGCGTGATGCAGGGCAGCCTGGCACCCTCAAGCGCCAGGGGAGGGAAGAGCAGGAGCCAACGTGACACCAACAGGACAATGACCCTAAGCACACAGCCAAGACAACGCAGAAGTGTCTCTGAATGTCCTTGAGAGGCCCAGCCAAAGCCCGGACTTGAACCCAATCTAATATTTCTGGAGAGACTATCTGTGCAGCGACGCTCCCCATCCAACCTGACAGAGCTTGAGGGGATCTGCAGAGAAGTATAGGTGTGTGAAATTTGAAGTGGCGTATGATCTATTGTGTGTAGATTGATGAGGGGGGGGAACAATTTAATCAATTTTAGAATAAGGCCGTAACGTAGCAAAATGTGAGAAAAGTCAAGGGGTCTGAATAGTTTCCGAAGGCACTGTACACTACTTGCCAGCATCCCAAATGTCACCCTATAGGGTCCATTTGAGATGTAAAGCTACACTACAGGCCCTTCTAGCTGATGTAAGCTAAAACACACAACCAGAGAGAGCGAGAGAGACAGGGAGAGAAATAGAGAGAGAGAGAGAGAGAGGATGAGAGAGAAACAGAGAGAGAGAGAGAGGGAGACAGAGAGACACAGAGAGAAACAGAGAGAGAGAAAGACAGAGGGAGACAGAGAGACACAGAGAGAGAAAGAGAGAGAGAGAGAGAGAGAGAGAGAGAGAGAAAGAGAGAGCGAGAGAGAGAGAGAGAGAGAGAGACAGAGGGAGACAGAGAGACACAGAGAGAGAAAGAGAGAGAGAGAGAGAGAGAGAGAGAGAGAGAGAGAGAGAGATAGGGGCCCCATTCTCAGGCACAATTGGGGGTGAAGAACCATGAGTCTGTCAAGCAGGGCCTACAGTGACGAGAGGAGAGCAAGGCTAGATGTGGCAATGGGTTTTCACTTAATTCAGGAAGTAAACTGAAATTCAAATGCCAATTTTCCTCATTAATAATTTCAGTTTACTTCCTGAATTGAAATACAATTGACCCCAACCCTGATGTCACTAAATGGCACTACAGTATCTCATTGACTCAACATTACAGATGAAGTCCATCTAATAGTTCTTAGACCTGGGAACACTAAAAAGTTGTCCCTATCTCTCTCCCTGCCATTGTTCAGGTGGTGAGACTGGGAGAGTGAGAGCACCAGATCCAAAGGGAAAACAGTATCACACAGTAAAAACACGTGAAAGCACCTCCAACCAGCCAACAAGACTGTACTGGTCAAACTCACTCAAAGAACACAACATCAAAAGCTGACCAGACCATAGTCATAGATAGAGGAGGGATTCTAACAAAGGCTAAATCTTTATTTTGAAGGAAGGCCATTAGCGGTACTACAGTCTATGATAATGTACATATATACTTTTTGCAATGGAAAACTAGTCATTCCAAACGATTTGGTCATAGCTAAGGACAGCGGTGAAGCTATCAGCATGGAAGTGATGACTGGACTCATGACTAATGAGTCATCTCTGAGTTATTATGTCGGTCAAGGGCTCCTGACTGTCCAGGTCTCTGTATGAACTGCATATTACACCGAGGATTCTTTCAGATTCTAGCTAGCTCAGTTCTTTTAGTTGAAGATGTCCCATTTGTTAATAATCAGTTTAGCTTAATAATAACTGTCTGTTCCCGGCAGGTTGTTTCATCAGAGCGATGATGAATTGATTGATGGAATTTATTAATCAGCCAGTAGGTATATAAAAAAACTATCAATGATGACACAATGAAGTCAATTTAAAGCAGATGTCAAATAAAATAAAGATTTAGCCTTTATTTTACAGTCACAGTATTTGGGGTATTTGTCACCTTCAGCCTCAGCCTGACCCCTTGGAGTGCCCCACCCCCTTATAGGTCAAGGGTTTGGCCTGTTGTGTGGGTGTGGCAGCCCTCAGCGAATCAGAGCAAGGCAAATCACACCTCTGGGCTGTGATCCAATGAGGAACAGTGGAACAGAAACAGAAAGAAAAACAGAAAGACAACAGAAACTAAAATCAAACAGAACAAAAACAACAATAAAGAAAATATCTAAATGTCTTTAAACTAAAAGTATGGCTGGATGGATCCACACGCATTCCACTCTTACATAACGACTCCCTCCCGACACTTGACTGGCTACTAAAGATGTAGGATCTTAATTTGATCACCCTGTTGATGCAGCAAATGTCAAACTTGTAGTGTATTTGAGGTTTAAAAAGGTTACTGAAGTTTATAATTTCCAGTATAAAATGTCAGACTTTATTTTCCCGTATGAAAAATGAATCAACCTACAAAAATATCCATCAATTATAATTTGCATAATAATTATGATTTTCTGTTGCTGCATGATTATTTTCCTGCTATAGCAAACAGTCTCAAATTAAAACCCTACATCTGTAGTTTTACTAGAAAGATTAGTTTTGATTTAGATTTTACCTTACATCACTATGGTTACCTAATCGAGTTTTCTGTCCTGCATTGTATTCATATCTCCATTATTAAGAGAGTGGTATACTGTAACTAAATGTTTTCTCAACAATGTAAAGCACATGAAGTGATAAAAATCTATTCTTCAACTTTTGGACCAAATAGAAAGCATGGGTACAGTAAGTTATTCTGTCTTCTCATAGTAGTTCTCCTGTATCACATTTGCTATCCACATTTCTACAATAAAAATCAAAAAGAGAGGCCAATGAAAAGATGATTCAACAGAAAGATACAAAATACAAGAGGTACGTAGAACAGACAAACACACACACACACACACACACACACACACACACACACACACACACACACACACACACACACACACATTCCGAGTAATACATGCTGGTCTAAAGCAGACAGACAGACAGACAGACAGACAGACAGACAGACAGACAGACAGACAGACAGACAGACAGACAGACAGACAGACAGACAGACCACAGATAGACAGACTACCCAGGACGACCCAGACTCAGTGAGGCACAGCAGCATTATAAGAGGGACTGACTGCTTGTCTGCCACTCTGGAGGACCAAACTTACCACTGGCTGCCAGGCCAGCCTGGCCCCAACATCATCTCAGCACAAGGTCAAAGGTCACTCACAACATTTCTGGAGTAAGAGGAGGCGTAAGACTTTAAGACGGATGGGGAGTGGGGAGTATGTCACACTTTGTTGTCACACATTGACAGCTTGGGAGGGAATTGTCGGTTCCCATACCGTACGACCATCCCCGAGTGCATCTTGGGAAATGTAGGCCCCTGTGCGGCACGACTAGCATCAATGGCTCTAGGGCATGGGGTACATTGTCGATCAACACGTAGAGGGGACACTAACTATGTGGGATACTTTAAATATACAGTATACAGTACATATAGGACTTAGATTAGACTGAGGTAGAATTTGTTCTACCAGAATCAACACTAAAGGTACTACTGTACATGATAAAGCACAATAACTGGAACAAGTTTTACATTTCATTTAGAGAAAAAAGATTGTAATGTATTAAAGTTGATTATTCTGCAGGGTAACAATGTCATTATAGATGCATAAAAAGGAAGTTAATGTTTTAAAGAGAGATGGGTATAACATAACATAATTCTGACTATGTCTGATTAATCAATACAGCCTATTGAACAGTCAAACATACTGGGACTGTCAAGACCAAAACACAACATGATGACAAGCTCTTTAAAGCTGCAGGTGGCAGCCATTTTCTGTTCATTTCTATTCTACATATTGTATGGCCAACGTTCATCGACACCCAGCAGGTGCCTGGGCTATAACTGTAAAGAGGGGGCAACAGTGTTTGATTTCAGTGATTGAGAAATGGATGGGTCAACTATATGTAACCTATATGTAACCAACTACATATAGAATCACATATAGAATCATAGAATTACATAAAGAATCATAGAAGTACATATAGAATCATAGAAGTACATATAGAATCAGAGAATTACATATAGAATCATAGAAGTACATATAGAATCAGAGAATTACATATAGAATCATAGAATTACATATAGAATCATAGAAGTACATATAGAATCAGAGAATTACATATAGAATCATAGAAGTACATATAGAATCATAGAATTACATATAGGATCGTAGTGTCTCTATGGTCTCAACAATCACTAGAACATACACATACTTCTTTACTTCCTGGTTCCCCCATCATGGTGTCAATGACTTGAATAGATAGTCACGTTCTTAATCTTTCCAATGACAAGGTCAGTAATAACCAAAGCCATATCTGCCCATCGAAGTAGGAGGTATTCCATCCATCACAGATACAGTGCAGTCAGGGGATTGGATCATATCTATGCAACATTACATTACTCCATGCCCCTGCTGACGTGTCAACATTGAAGGCTGAAGGAATTTCTCAACCAGTTTAAAAAAAAAAAAATATTACTGTCAAAGCAACCAACCCCAATGAATTATCATTCCCATCATTTTATCATTTAAATGGTCCTGAATTCATTTAGAATGTATTAGTCGATTTAGAATGAAAGAATGGAATTAAAGAAACTCCACTGTTCCAATCCACTCTGTCACAAAAGGGACAGAGAACAACCAATAACACTGAGATTTAAAAGACATCCAGAACTGTAGACAAACAGTAGATTACACTGTAGGCAGGTTAGAGACAGGTTGGAGACAGGTCGGAGACAGGTCGGAGAGAGGCCGGAGACAGGTCGGAGACAGGTCAGAGACAGGTTAGAGACAGGTTGGAGACAGGTTGGAGACAGGCCGGAGACAATAGAAACACATACCCCTTTGTTGCCGAGCATGGCTTGAATATGTCGATCAATAATCTTGGTTATTGATTGGCCGATTCTAATTTGTGCTGCTGTCTTGCTGTCAGCATTCACATTCCAATCTCAATGTAATCAAATTTAAATTGTTGTTATGTCGTTAAACAATATAATTGTTTTCTATTTGCACATGATGGGTAACAGAGTGCACAATTCCTGACTTTGTTGCAAATGAAGGCACATAATATCCAAACTCACAAACAGAAAATTGCTGTTCATATTCAAGCATCTCAGATTGACAATAAACCAAGTAAACACAGAGAGATAAAGAGAGAGAAAGACAGAGAGAGAGAGAAAGAGAGAGAGAGAGAAAGAGAGAGAGAGAGAGAGAGAGAGAGAGAGAGAGAGAGAGAGAGAGAGAGAGAGAGAGAGAGAGAGAGAGAGAGAGAGAGAGAGAGAGAAAGAGAGAGAGAGAAAGAGAGAGAGAGAGAGAGAAAGAGAGAGAGAGAAAGAGAGAGAGAGAGAGAGCAAAAGAGAAAGAGAAAGAGAGACATTGCTTCATGGAGATGCAAGAGGTGAGAGACATAGGTCCCCTACAAATGGATGGACTACAATATGGTTCTAGTATACATTTCAATGTTCTTTTGAGATATGGATATGGTAGGATTGATGTATCCTACACGTTCTGTTAATGTGAATATCATATGTCCTCTCACCCATTGCATAACATGAATATGGACTATACAGGGCCTGTTTTCCTGTTTTACATCAAAATGTGTGTTTTTATCAACTTATCTCTACATGACAGGCAGTGTTTAGGTGCTTTATACAGACTGTACACAGTGCAATATGTTGCTACAACAGGGTGTGGTTGAAGGGCCATATGAATACACTGCTCAAAAAAATAAAGGGAACACTAAAATAACACATCCTAAATCTGAATTAATGAAATATTCTTATTAAATACTTTTTTCTTTACATAGTTGAATGTGCTGACAACAAAATCACACAAAAATGATCAATGGAAATCAAATTTATCAACGCATGGAGGTCAGGATCTGGAGTCACACTCAAAATTAAAGTGAAAAACCACATTACAGGTTGATCCAACTTTGATGTAATGTCCTTAAAACAAGTCAAAATGAGTCTCAGTAGTGTGTGTGGCCTCCAAGTGCATGTATGACCTTCCTACAACGCCTGGGCATGCTCCTGATGAGGTGGCGGATGGTCTCCTGAGGGATCTCTTCCCAGACCTGGACTAAAGCATCCGCCAACTCCTGGACAGTCTGTGGTGCAACGTGGCGTTGGTGGATGGGAGCGAGACATGATGTCCCAGATGTGCTGGGCAGGCCAGTCCATAGCATCAATGCCTTCCTCTTGCAGGAACTGCTGACACACTCCAGCCACATGAGGTCTAGCATTGTCTTGCATTAGGAGGAACCCAGGGCCAACCGCACCAGCATATGGTCTCACAAGGGGTCTGAGGATCTCATCTCGGTACCTAATGGCAGACAGGCTACCTCTGGCGAGCACATGGAGGGCTGTGCGGCCCCCAAAGAAATGCCACCCCACACCATGACTGACCCACCGCCAAACCGGTCATGCAGGAGGATGTTACAGGCAGCAGAACGTTCTCCACAGCGTCTCCAGACTGTCACGTCTGTCACATGTGCTCAGTGTGAACCTGCTTTCATCTGTGAAGAGCACAGGGCGCCAGTGGCGAATTTGCCAATCTTGGTGTTCTCTGGCAAATGCCAAACGTCCTGCACGGTGTTGCGCTGTAAGCACAACCCCCACCTGTGGACATCGGGCCCTCATACCACCCTCATGGAGTCTGTTTCTGACCGTTTGAGCAGACACATGCACATTTGTGGCCTGCTGGAGGTCATGCAGGGCTCTGGCAGTGCTCCTCCTGCTCCTCCTCGCACAAAGGCGGAGGTAGCGGTCCTGCTGCTGGGTTGTTGGCCTCCTCCACGTCTCCTGATGTACTGGCCTGTCTCCTGGTAGCGCCTCCATGCTCTGGACACTACGCTGACAGACACAGCAAACCTTCTTGCCACAGCTCGCATTGATGTGCCATCCTGGATGAGCTGCACTACCTGAGCCACTTGTGTGGGTTGTAGACTCCGTCTCATGCTACCACTAGTGTGAAAGCACCGCCAGCATTCAAAAGTGACCAAAACATCAGCCAGGAAGCATAGGAACTGAGAAGTGGTCTGTGGTCACCACCTGCAGAACCATTCCTTTATTGGGGGTGTCTTGCTAATTGCCTATAATTTCCACCTGTTGTCTATTCCATTTGCACAACAGCATGTGAAATTTATTGTCAATCAGTGTTGCTTCCTAAGTGGACAGTTTAATTTCACAGAAGTGTGATCGACTTGGAGTTACATTGTGTTGTTTAAGTGTTCCCTTTATTTTTTTGAGCAGTGTATAATTGACTTGAATAAGGAAAAAAATCCATTCTAGGAATTCTATTTCTATGGTCCTAGCTTCCCATCCTGGCTTCCAAAAATGGCTACCAAATCTACCGTAAAGAGTCAGGAAACGCTACTTACATCGACGATGAAGAAGTCAAGCCAGCACCAGGCGTTGGTGAAGTACTTGTGGAATCCGTAAGCGACCCACTTGAGCAGCATCTCCAGGATGAAGATGTAGGTGAACACACTGTCGGCGTATTCCAAGATGGTTCTGATAGTCTTCCTCTGCTGGATGTACACATCCTCAAAAGCCTGGCGTGGGGAAGCACACACATGGTTAGCTCTAGCTGTGGGTGGAATAACATGCTCAGTGAATAATTGTTTGATTGATTGATTTTATTTGACAAATCTAAAATACATAGCCTAGAGTTGCCTCAGCCATGTACAACAATGAATACATCAACAAACGTTGAGGGTAAGAAACACAATAAAGTCAACAGAAGTTTTGGAAATGTATACAACAACGGTACTGTTGTTAAATCATTACTGAAAACGAACATTGTTAATTAAAAGCATGGAGCATTGATTGCACTATTCCCTCCCTGCTCATTTGACTTCAAGTCTGAGGACAACAGAAATAGATTCCCCTATCTTATCAGGTAAATGGTACAGTCTATTAGATCCCCTCTCCGGTGCATGGTACAGTTGATTAATCACAGTGTCAAGCTCAAGTGTCTCAAATGGCACCATATTCCGTATGAAGTGCACTACTTTTGACCAAAAAGGCAATAGACTGCCTTTGATGCTCCTGCCTGGCCCCTCCCCCCCACCCTCCTTAGTACAGTGTCTGGCTGTGATGCTCCTGCCTGGCCCCTCCCCCAACCCTATTTAGTACAGTGACTGGCTGTGATGATACTGCCTGGCCCCTCCCCCGACCCTCTTTAGTACAGTGACAGGCTGTGATGCTCCTCTATGGCCCCTCCCCCAGCCCTCTTTAATACAGTGACTGGCTGTGATGCTCCTGCCTTGCCCCTCCCCCAACCCTCCTTAGTACAGTGACTGGCTGTGATGCTCCTGCCTGGCCCCTCCCCCAACCCTCCTTAGTACAGTGACTGGCTGTGATGCTCCTGCCTGGCCCCTCAACCCCGCCCTCTTCAGAGACTGGGCCTGGTGACTGTACCACTCCATGTCTTGTTCTAGGTAGAGAGAGACAGCCCTTAAAAAGACAACTTTCTCCACTCACACACTAGTCGTAGCTGTGTGTGTGTGTGTGTGTGTGTGTGTGTGTGTGTGTGTGTGTGTGTGTGTGTGTGTGTGTGTGTGTGTGTGTGTGTGTGTGTGTGTGTGTGTGTGTGTGTGTGTGTGTGCGCGCGTGTGTGTGTGTGCGCGTGCGTGTGTGTGTGTGTGTGTGTGTGTGTGTGTGTGTGTGCGTGCGTGCGTGCGTGTTAACATTCCACACTGTGACTTACCAGGGCCCCACTACTGAGTAGGATCATAAAGATAATGACGGTTTCGAACCAGTTATGCTCCACAATAAGATAGCATGTCTTTCTCAGGAACCACCAATATTTTCCCCACCCGTGAGTGATGGGCACATCGCAGCAAGGATACTTGATAATACACTCTGTATAGAAGGGGACAGGCACACATACGATACCTCAGTCATTTGCTTGTGATTTAAATACCTTGTAGGGATTACAAATTGGGCAACTGGCATGCAAGGAAATGTGGGGGAGGGCAGTAGAGGGCGGGAGCGTCAGGCCGTGGTGGTTCGGGGCGGGGCAGGGAAGGGAGAGGCAGGGAGGGACAGGGTGCAGTCCTACCAGGTGTCCAACAGTTTTCTGGGTCTAAGTACACTTCTTCAGCCTCCACCACCACCGCCTCCACCTCCACATCAGGCTTGATGTCTATGGTGCTGCCCTCTGATGAGCTGGTGTCATCCAGCTACACACACAAATACAGACAGACGCAGAGAGAGACAGAGACACACAGATTCAGACAGACACAGAGAGAGACAGAGACACACAAATACAGACAGGCGCAGAGAGAGACAGAGACACACAAATACAGACAGACGCAGAGAGAGACAGAGACACACAGATTCAGACAGACACAGAGAGAGACAGAGACACACAGATTCAGACAGACACAGAGAGAGACAGAGACACACAGATTCAGACAGACACAGAGAGAGAGGGAGAGACAGAGAGACACACATATATAGACAGAGAGAGAGAGGGAGAGAGGTCTTGGAGGATTTCTTTAGATTTTCCCATGATGTCAAGCAAAGAGGCGCTGAGTTTGAAGGTAGGCCTTGAAATACATCCACAGGTACACCTCCAATTGACTCAAATTATGTCAATTAGCCCATCAGAAGCTTCTAAAGCCATGACATCATTTTCTGGAATTTTCCAAGCTGTTTAAAGGCACAGTCAACTTCGTGTAAGTAAACTTCTGACCCACTGGAATTGTGACACAGTGAATTATGCGTGAAATAATCTGTCTGTAAACAATTGTTGGAAAAATTACTTGTGTCATGTACAAAGTAGATGTCCTAACCGACTTGCCAAAACTACAGTTTGTTAACAAGACATTTGTGGAGTGGTTGAAAAACTAGTTTTAATGACTCCAACCTAAGTGTACGTAAACTTCCCAATTCAACTGTATATGAGTGTGTATACTATTGAGTAATGGAATTACATCAGAGCTTTGGACATGAAACTATTGATACATTGGTGACCATAGCCATACTTTACAGCCAGGAGGCCACAACAACAATAACAACCATGGAGTAAAGCATTACCACAACACTTCCACAACATTACCACAATATTACTACACCATTACCACAACATGACCACAACATTGCAATAACATTACCACAACAGTACCCCAACATTACCACAACATTACTAAAACATAACCACAAAACTACCAAACAAAACTGAAACATTACTACAACATAACTACAACATTTGTCTACTACAACATTATTCCCAGACCACATTACTGCAACATTATTACAACATTACCACAACATAACTACAGATTAACCACAGCATTACTTACCCCGTGTAAAAATACAACATCATTCCAAAACATTATTACATAACCCCAACATTAACTCCTGCAACATTATCAAAACACCCCTACACCGTAACCCCAACATTACCTCCAGCAACATTATCAAAACATCCCTACACCATAATCCCAAAATTACCTCCAGCAACATTATCGCCATATTACTACACCATAACCCCAACATTAAATCCTGCAACATTATCAAAACATCCCTACACCATAATCCCAACATTACCTTCAGCAACATTATCGCAACATTACTACACCATAACCCTAACATTAACTCCTGCAACATTACCAAAACATTACTACACCATAACCCCAACATTAACTCCTGCAACATTACCAAAACATCACTACACCATAACCCCAACATTACCTCCTACAACATTACCGCAGCATTACTACAACATAACTCAGCATTACATCCTGTGACATTACCACAACATTACCGCAACATAACCACAACGTTACCTCTCACAACATTACCACATCATTGCTACACCATAACCCTGACATTACCTCCTGAAACATTACCAAAACATTTATATAACATAACCCCGACATTACCCCCTACATTACCATAACATTATTACAACATAACCCCAACATTACCTCCTGCAACATTACCAAAATATTACTACAACATAATTAACAAGAGATAAACTGTAAAGTAGTACACTATTCCTTATAGTGCACTACTTTACATCAGAGCCCTGTTGATTTGTCATGTTGTCATGACAACATATACACTACATTATCACTCAAAATGTGGCTAACGAAATCTGTTCACTCACATCTTTGCTGTTCTCGTTCTCCGACTCGCTGCTGAATTCCTCGGTGTTGAGGTTTTCGAAGTCAGACTCTCCGACCGCGATAGGAACGCACACGGTCAGGTTAGGGTTGTGGATGAACGACATGTGGTCCTCGTCGATCAAGTACCTCCCGAAGCTGCTTCCCATACCACTAGTCGTGCCGTTACCATTCTTGGTGTAGTCCAGGTCACGGTTGATATCCACACCACTCTGGTTGGCGATACAGTTCAGTTTCTTGTCGTACATGTCGTCTACGGTTTTCTGTTCATCCTCCACCGATGGCTTCTTGGTCAAGCTGAGCACCAACTCTGCCAGCTTGATCTTGAACCAGGCGACGCCCTTCTTAATGCGGATGACGGAGATCTGAAGGTTGTTCATTTCTCCGTCGTCATCTGTTGCGGCTAAATTGTCTGCGCTGAACGAGGACAGCAGCAAGGCAAGGAAAAGATTCAACACCTGTAGGGAGGAGAGGAGTCACACTGGGTCAGACGTGAGGGTGGATCTGATATGGCCAACAGAGATGTGTGTACAAACGGGACCTGGTATGGGTAGCTTGGGACACGCTCTCTTGTTCGGTGGGGGTAGTGCAACGAATATGGCGTTCATAAGACAGCAAACTGTTCTCCCCAGAGACTTACATTTCTTGGGCCAGCGGTTACAGTCACTGCCATCGCCATGGAGACTGGGGTTTGAGAACCGGCCGTCGGGAGGGCTAACATTCCCCATCCCAACCATACACTCTGGGGACACTTACCACCAAGTTCCCGATGACCATGACCATCATGAAGACGATGAGACACATGCCCTGGCCAGCCACCTCCATACAGTCCCACATGGTCTCGATCCACTCCCCGCACAGCACCCGGAACACCATCAGGAACGAGTGGAAGAAGTCGTGCATGTGCCAGCGGGGCAGCTCACAGTCCAGGGCGATCTTACACACACAGTCCTTGTAGTTCTTGCCGAACAGCTGCATGCCGACCACGGCAAAGATGAAGACGATGAGAGCTAAGACGAGGGTCAGGTTTCCCAGGGCGCCCACAGAGTTACCGATAATCTTAATCAGCATGTTGAGTGTGGGCCATGACTTGGCCAGTTTAAACACTCTCAGCTGAGTGGGGAGAGAGGTGGAGGAAGAGAGGGACAAAGAGAAGATGTGAGAATGACAGAAGAAGGGAGAGAGGAAAATACATATTATCAGCAGAGGGTTGAGTGATCAATAGCCCTGTTGCAGCAATGGCTCTTGGGGTATTGGCATGGTAATTGCTATAGAGGTAGAAGTAGCAGTTACACAGAATTCGATCACTCCTTTGTTGCTGATAAGTTTCCTGCACAGCAGGAATTGCAAACTTGTAGTGTATCTTAGTCATTATTTTTTTTAATTGTGTTTTTTGTTACTTTTACCCGTTTTTCTCCCCAATTTCGTGGTTTCCAATTGGTAGTTACAGTCTCATTGCTGCAACTCCCGTACGAACGTGGGAGAAGCGAAGGTCGAGAGCGTATGCTCTGAAACACAACCCAACCAAGCCGCACTGCTTCTTGACACAATTCCCACTTAACCTGGAAGCCAGATGCAACAAATGCTTGGGAGGAAACACTGTGCCTCTGGCGACTGTGTCAGCGTGCACTGCACCCGGCCAGCCACAGGAGTTGCTAGTGCGCGATGGGATAAGGACATCCCTGCCGGCCAAACCCTCTCCTAACCTGGACGACGCTGGGCCAATTGTGCACCGCCCCATGGGCCTCCCAATAACGTCCAGCTGCGACAGAGCCTGGACTCGAACCCAGAATCTCTAGAGGCACAGCTTGCACTGCAATGCAGTGCCTTAGACCACTTTGAAATTTCAGACTTTATTTGCCCTGACTAAAAATGTATCAACCCATACAAAAATATCCATGAATTATATTCCACATTTCCTGTTACTGCAGATTTATTTTCCTGCTGTAGAAAACTGGCTCCAATTAAGACCATACATATGTGTTGAAAAGTAGCTTTACATAGACTAGTAAGGCAGTATATAAGTGATTTTTCACATAGTAAATGTATCACTATAATAGAGACAGTATTGTAGCTGAGCAATAACCATGTAATCATTCAGTAACTGAATCAATGCACACTGTGTATTTAACATAATTTGAATACACAACAAACATGTATATTTTGTGGGGAGGACAGGGCTCAAAAAGAGTTTACCAATCGGAATGATCTGAGCACGGACAGCCCCTCCACGTCAGCCAATGCCAGCTCCACTAAGGACAGTGTCACAATGAAGCCATCGAAGCAGTTCCACCCCTCCTGGAAGTAGTAGTAGGGATCCATGGCAACCAACTTGGCAAACATCTCCACAGCAAAGATCCCTGTGAACACCTGGCAGGGACGGATAGAGGTCAGAGGTCAGGTAGAGTAACTGCTACTAGAACCTTTACCTTGTCACAGGGACCAACAGAGGTCAGATGTACTGTACGAACTCGTATTGTAATTATTCAAAAAGGGTGCAGTGAGCACTATTTTACATCGAAATTAAGGTGGACCGCTATCCAGAGGCTAGTACTTTTCAGACCGGGAAAATGTGCAAAACTAGCCCCCCACGACAGTGACATTTTGTCTTTCCAAATCTCACAGATTTTGTGACACCTCTGTGTTCTGCTAATCTGATTCTAATAAATGGCTGAAGGTCATAGATCATCTGATTCTAATGTATGATTGAAGGTCATAGTTAATCTGAGTGTAATGAATGACTAAACGTCATAGTTAATATGAGTGTAATGAATGACTAAACGTCATAGTTAATCTGAGTGTAATGAATGATTGAAGGTCGTAGTTAATCATTGAGGTGTCCATAGATCAAGGCGTGGCCAGGCACGGGGCTGTATCTGTGCTAGTTGGCTTTACCTGCAACAAACTCCAGTATTTTTCCTTCATAGCTTTTTCTCCATCTTCTTTTTAAATAGGGAGCCAATTTGTTTTCAGCACTTTAATTTCCATGACTGATCAAAACGTGTTTTCTTATGGCTCTCTCTGGTCCCTCTGGAGCAGACATATAGTGTTGTTTTCTTATGGCTCTCTTGCCCCTTTGCGGCAGACATATAGTGTTGTTTTCTTATGGCTCTCTCTGGTCCCTTTGCAGCAGACATATAGTGTTGTTTTCTTATGGCTCTCTCTGGTCCCTTTGCAGCAGACATATAGTGTTGTTTTCTTATGGCTCTCTTGTCCCTCTGCAGCAGACATATAGTGTTGTTTTCTTATGGCTCTCTCTGGTCCCTCTGCAGCAGGCATATAGTGTTGTTTTCTTATGGCTCTCTCTGGTCCCTCTGCAGCAGACATATATTGTTGTTTTCTTATGGCTCTCTCTGGTCCCTCTGCAGCAGACATATAGTGTTGTTTTCTTATGGCTCTCTCTGGTCCCTTTGCGGCAGACATATAGTGTTGTTTTCTTATGGCTCTCTGGTCCCTTTGCAGCAGACATATAGTGTTGTTTTCTTATGGCTCTCTCTGGTCCCTTTGCGGCAGGCATATAGTGTTGTTTTCTTATGGCTCTCTCTTGTCCCTCTGCAGCAGACATATAGTGTTGTTTTCTTATGGCTCTCTTGTCCCTCTGCAGCAGACATATAGTGTTGTTTTCTTATGGCTCTCTTGCCCCTTTACGGCAGACATATAGTGTTGTTTTCTTATGGCTCTCTTGTCCCTCTGCAGCAGGCTTATAGTGTTGTTTTCTTATGGCTCTCTCTGGTCCCTCTGCAGCAGACATATAGTGTTGTTTTCTTATGGCTCTCTCTGGTCCCTCTGCAGCAGACATATAGTGTTGTTTTCTTATGGCTCTCTCTTGTCCCTCTGCAGCAGACATATAGTGTTGTTTTCTTATGGCTCTCTTGTCCCTCTGCAGCAGACATATAGTGTTGTTTTCTTATGGCTCTCTCTGGTCCCTTTGCGGCAGACATATAGTGTTGTTTTCTTATGGCTCTCTGGTCCCTCTGCAGCAGACATATAGTGTTGTTTTCTTATGGCTCTCTGGTCCCTCTGCAGCAGACATATAGTGTTGTTTTCTTATGGCTCTCTCTGGTCCCTCTGCAGCAGACATATAGTGTTGTTTTCTTATGGCTCTCTTGTCCCTTTGCAGCAGACATATAGTGTTGTTTTCTTATGGCTCTCTTGTCCCTTTGCAGCAGACATATAGTGTTGTTTTCTTATGGCTCTCTTGTCCCTTTGCAGCAGACATATAGTGTTGTTTTCTTATGGCTCTCTTGTCCCTCTGCAGCAGACATATAGTGTTGTTTTCTTATGGCTCTCTCTGGTCCCTCTGCAGCAGACATATAGTGTTGTTTTCTTATGGCTCTCTTGTCGCTTTGCAGCAGACATATAGTGTTGTTTTCTTATGGCTCTCTTGCCCCTTTACGGCAGACATATAGTGTTGTTTTCTTATGGCTCTCTTGTCCCTTTACGGCAGACATATAGTGTTGTTTTCTTATGGCTCTCTCTGGTCCCTCTGCAGCAGACATATAGTGTTGTTTTCTTATGGCTCTCTCTGGTCCCTCTGCAGCAGACATATAGTGTTGTTTTCTTATGGCTCTCTTGCCCCTTTGCGGCAGACATATAGTGAGCAATAAGGTTGGAACATCAAATCACAATACATATAGAATCGTGGGAATCGTAATACATATCGTATCGGCATCTAAGTATCATGATAATACAGTATCGTGAGGTCCCTGGCAATTCCCAACCCTATAATACACAGTGTTTAACTGCTGTTTTTAACTGCTATTTCACCCATACACACACTGCTCTAATCAAATCAGATAGTAAGTGACATATTGCATGTTATCTTCGTCAGGCTGTGAAGAGTATATCTGTTTCTCACAATTCAATGAAAGTGATACGTTTTTCGGCTGCTATTATTGATCAAACCGCTGTTATAAATATCATACCCTTACCACAAACAGAGTGACTGTCTTATACTGCTGTGCTATCCATGCTAACAGTATTAGCTATTAGCTTTAGCTAGCATTAGGTAGTAGACCTAAGCAAATAAGCAAGCTATCCATGCTAACATGCTAGTAGAATATGATGAAATGTGCTGCTCAAGAACTAGACACCGTTTCTGTAGAAATGCTAATGGTAAAAAACCTAGTTTGGGTTTTCAAAGGAAGAGAGCAGTGATTCAGGCCCCATTTTAGAGAAGCTAATCGATCAGGCAGCATACAATATTAATGTAGGCCTCCCACCAGCACAGAGACCGCAGGGAGAGTGAAACAGAGTGCTGTCTGGACACTGCTAGGGGAAAGGGAGAGAGAGGGAGAGGGAGAGGGAGAGAGAGACGCCCCTCTACAGACCAGACCAGTCCCATGTAAGAAATGGGGGGGTAGAGCATGGAGCTTGCAACGCCAGGGTTGTGGGTTCGACTCCCACATGGGACCAGTACAAAAAAGTATGAAAATGTATGCTCTCACTACTGTAAGTCACTCTGGATAAGAGTGCCTGCTAAATGACTAAAATTACAAATGTAAGGAGGAAGGGAGGAGAGGAGAGAAGGGAAGAGAAGTCTACAGACAGTGGGGAGAGGACAGAAAATATGGAATGAGGGTACAACTACTGGAGAGAGACAGAGATAGAGATTGTCCTGGGATGTTCTAGCTAGCGGTTAGGCCATACACAGATGTGGACACCCCTGACAGGTGTATAACATTGAGCACACAGCCATGCCATCTCCATAGACAAACATAAGCAGTAGAATGGCCCATACTGAAGAGCTCGTTGACTTTCAAAGTGGCACCGTCATAGGATGTCACCTATCCAATAAGTCAGTTCGTCAAATTTCTGCCCTGCTAGGGCTGCCCCAGTAAACTGTAAGTGCTGTTATTGTGAAGTGGAAACGTCTAGGAACAACAACAGCTTAGCCGCGAAGTGGTAGGCCGCACAAGCTCACAGAACGGGATCGCCTCGCTCTAAATCACCCATCCTCGGGTATATCACTCACTACCGAGGTCCAAACTGCCTCTCGAAGCAACGTCAGCACAAGAACTGTTCGTTAGGAGCTACAGGAAATGGGTTTCCATGGCAAAGAAGCCGCACACAAGCCTAAGATCACCATGTGCATTGCCAAGTGTCGGCTGGAGTGGTGTAAAGCTCGACGCCATTGGACCCTGGAGCAGTGGAAACGCGTTCTTTGGAGTGATAAATCACCCTTCACCTTCTGGCAGTCCTACGGACAAATCTGGGTTTGGCGGATGCCAGGAGAACACTACCTGTCCAAATGCATAGGGCCAACTGTAAAGTTTGGTGGAGGAGGAATAATGGTCTGGGGTTGTTTTTCTTAGTTTCAGTGAACGGAAATCTTAACACTACAGCATACAATGACATTCTAGACAGTTCTGTGCTTCCAACTTTGCCCTTCCCTGTTTCAGCATGACAAATGCCCTGTGCACAAAGCAAGGCGCATACTGAACTGGTTTGACCTCAACTCCATCGAACACCTTTGGGATGAATTGGACCGACGACTGCGAGCCAGTTCTAACACCCAACATCTGTGCCTGACCTCACTAATGCTCTTGTGGCTAAATGGAATCAAGTCCCCGCTGCAATGATCCAACATCTAGTGGAAAGCCTTCCCAGAAGAGTGGAGGCTGTTATAGCAGCAATGTTCCTACATCTAGTGTAAAGCCTTCCCAGAAGAGTGGAGGCTGTTATAGCAGCAATGTTCCTACATCTAGTGTAAAGCCTTCCCAGAAGAGTGGAGGCTGTTATAGCAGCAATGTTCCTACATCTAGTGTAAAGCCTTCCCAGAAGAGTGGAGGCTGTTGTAGCAGCAATGTTCCTACATCTAGTGTAAAGCCTTCCCAGAAGAGTGGAGGCTATCATAGCAGCAAAGAGGGGAACAACTCCATATTAATGCCCATGATTTTAGAATGATGTTCGACAAGCAGGTGTCCACATACATTTGATCATGTAGTGTATCTGTCCCACTACCAATTTGGCACATACTCTACTACAGTCTTTCCTGTTCCCTGGCCTCTACTTACTGTCCTATTCATTGTATTGAATTATTTGAGGTCAATAATAGAAAATGTCTAACGCTTCCATGTACTTTCTTAGTTAACCTTTTACTGCAGTGGGCTAAATCAGGGTCACACAGAGTGTTCCTTGTTAGTCTTAAACAAATCTACTTTGAAACCAAAGTATACACTTCACACACATGGTTATGGCTTTACAAAAAGAACACACCTGTACCATGTCAGATATAGAGTTGAAATGTATAAAATGTTTCAGTTTGCAACCCAATATTACACTTTAGATACATCAATGAAGACTAAAATATAACAAAATGGTTTGACATAGAAACACCAGATTTTTGGCCTTTAACATTTTTGTTATTTTTTATTAATTATGATTATGATTATTAATACAATTCTGCCCATGAGGCCCCTTGTAATTTGACTGTTATTTGTTATACAAATAACAGGTTAAAGTACCCAGCTCAAAGTACCCTTTAAAGGGGCACTACACCACTTCTTAAGCTTAAAAAGTGGTAAAGTGCCCTTTAAGTACCAGCTTAAAACGGCTGTAAGATAAATCAATTGCAGTAATACCACACAAAAAAAGAGATAGTGAAATCCTCACCAAGTTTCCCACGAACAGCACCTCCTCAAAGTGCGGGGTCATGGGATAGTGCTCCATGGCCATGAACAGGGTGTTGAGGACGATGCAGACAGTGATGGCCAGGTCCACGAAGGGGTCCATGACAACCAGATTGACGATCTCCTTGATCTTCAACCAGATGGGACAACACTCCCAGATGAGGACCATGTTGGAGAACTTATACCACCACGGTGGACAACTACGCTGAGACTCCTCCAGTTCTGAGAAAAGTATTTAATAAGAGACCCGCAAAGAAAGGAATATATCAAAAATCGAAACAATAGAAAAGTCCCCAACAGTGCAAACCCTGTCCCCACCAACTTGGCCCCGCCAAAGTGCCACTCCAGGCAGGCTAAAGGAAATGCTTAAAGAATTTGAAATAAAGCAAATAGTATTTGAATTAAGGTCTGCTATTGATAAATGTTACGAAATAATACGTTCTGTATATGTGACATATAGTAATATGTCTGTAATGAAGTATCTGTCAGTACAAGAATGACAATATATACACACCGAGTATACAAAACATTAGGAACACCTGCTCTTTCCAAACTGACCAGGCAATTCCAGGTGAAAGCTATGATTCCTTATTGATGTCACCTGTTAAAGAAGGATTTTTAAGCATTGTGACAATTGAGAGATGGATTGTGTATGTGTGCCATTCTGAGGGTGAAAGGGCAAGATAAAATTAGGACCGATTTCAAGTTTTCATAACAATCGGTCATTTTGGACACCGATTGTTTTTTTGTTTTTTTTTACACCTTTATTTAATCTTCATTTAACTAGGCAAGTCGGTTAAGAACACATTCTTGTTTTCAATGACGGCCTAGGAACGGTGGGTTAACTGCCTTGTTCAGGGGCAGAATGACAGATTTGTAACTTGTCAGCTCAGGAATTCAATCTTGCAACCTTACAGTTAACTAGTCCAACGCTCTAACCACCTGATTACATTGCACTCCACGAGGAGCCTGCCTGTTACGCGAATGCAGTAAGAAGCCAAGGTAAGTTGCTAGCTAGTATTAAACTTAATCAATCATAATCACTAGTTATAACTACACATGATTGATGATATTACTAGTTGATCTAGCATTCCCTGGATTGCATATAATGCAGTGCGCATTCGCGAAAAAGGACTGTCGCTGCTCCAACGTGTACCTAACCATAAACACCAATGCCTTTCTGAAAATCAATACACAGAAGTATATATTTTTAAACCTGCATTTTTAGCTAAAAGAAATCCAGGTTAGCATGCAATATTAACCAGGTGAAATTGTGTCACTTCTCTTGCGTTCAATGCACAGTTTGGGCCGCCTGGCTCATTGCGAACTAATTTGCCAGAATTTTACGCAATTATGACATAACATTGAAGGTTGTGCAATGTAACAGGAATATTTCGACTGATGGATGCCACCCGTTAGATACAATACGGAACGGTTCCATATTTCACTGAAAGAATAAACGTCTTGTTTTCGAGGTGATAGTTTCCGGAATCGACCTTATTAATGACCAAAGGCTCGCATTTCTGTGTGTTATTATGTTATAATTAAGTCTATGATTTGATAGAGCAGTCTGACTGAGCGATGGTAGGCACCAGCAGGCTCATAAGCATTCATTCACTCAGCACTTTCATGCATTTTGCCAGCAGCTCTGCTGTTTATGACTTCAAGCCTATCAACTCCCGAGATTAGGCTGGTGTAACAATGTGATGTGAAATTGCTAGCTAGTTAGCGGGGTGCGCGCTAATAGCGTTTCAAATGTCACTCGCTCTGAGACTTGGAGTAGTTGTTCCCCTTGCTCTGCATGGGTAACACTGCTTCGAGGGTGGCTGTTGTCGTTGTGTTCCTGGTTCGAGACCAGGTAGGAGCGAGGAGAGGGATGGAAGCTATACTGTTACACTGGCAATACTAAAGTGCCTATAAGAACATCCAATAGTCAGGTATATGAAATACAAATGCTATAGAGAGAAATAGAGAAATAGAGAGAAATAGTCCTATAATTCCTACAATAACTACAACCTAAAACTTCTTACCTGGGAAAATTGAAGACTCATGTTAAAAGGAACCACCAGCTTTCATATGTTCTCATGTTCTGAGCAAGGAACTTAAACGTTAGCTTTCTTACATGGCACATTTGGCACTTTTACTTTCTTCTCCAACACTTTGTTTTTGCATTATTTAAACCAAATTGAACACGTTTCATTATTTATTTGAGGCTAAATTGATTTTATTTATTTTATTTTAAGTTAAAATAAGTGTTCATTCAGTATTGTTGTAATTGTCATTATTACAAATACATTTTTTTAAATTGTCCGATTAATCGGTATCGGCTTTTTTGTCCTCCAATAATCGGTATCAGCGTTGAAAAATCATAATCGGTCGACCTCTACTTGACACCTTGTAGAGTCCATGCCTCAACGAACTGAAGCTGTTCTGAGGGCAAAGGGGGGTGCAATTCAATATTAGTACGGTGTTCCTAATGTTTTGTACATTCAGTGTAGCTATAGATATAGGAGATTTAGAACTGTTCGTCCAATGAGCGAGGAGGGCACCTCAGGTGAGTCCCATTTGGGTACTAAGAAAGTCTATCAATAAAAATCTGATCTGATCTAGAAATAACTGTTCCTCCAATAACTATGCCTCAGGTTTGGAACTTTTTGGTTTACACTGTCAGGTGAAAACAATAGAGCATGGAAATAGCTAGAAAGTGTAGGGAGATGTAAAGTATAGTTAGTGTTGGGGTGGCAGGTAGCCCAGTGGCTAGCGCATTGGGCCAATAACCGAAAGGTTGCTAGATCAAATCCACGAGCTGACAAGGTCGTTCTACCCCTGAACAATACAGTCATAGTTAGAGTAGGGCGATGTAAAGTGAAGGGTGACGTGAAGTAGAGTTAGTGTAGGGAGATGTATAGTTAGTGTAGGGAGATGTATAGTTAGTGTAGGGAGATGTATAGTTAGTGTAGGGAGATGTATAGTTAGTGTAGGGAGATGTATAGTTAATGTAGGGAGATGTATTGTTAGTGTAGGGAGATGTATTGTTAGTGTAGGGAGATGTATAGTTAGTGTAGGGAGATGTATAGTTAGTGTAGGGAGATGTATAGTTAGTGTAGGGAGATGTATAGTTAGTGTAGGGAGATGTATAGTTAATGTAGGGAGATGTGTAGGGAGATGTATTGTTAGTGTAGGGAGATGTATAGTTAGTGTAGGGAGATGTATAGTTAGTGTAGGGAGATGTATAGTTAGTGTAGGGAGATGTATAGTTAGTTTAGGGAGATGTATAGTTAGTGTAGGGAGATGTATAGTTAGTGTAGGGAGATGTATAGTTAGTGTAGGGAGATGTATAGTTAGTGTAGGGAGATGTATAGTTAGTGTAGGGAGATGTTTAGGGAGATGTATAGTTAGTGTAGGGAGATGTATAGTTAGTGTAGGGAGATGTATAGTTAGTGTAGGGAGATGTATAGTTAGTTTAGGGCAGATGTATAGTTAGTGTAGGGAGATGTATAGTTAGTGTAGGGAGATGTGTAGGGAGATGTATAGTTAGTGTAGGGAGATGTATAGTTAGTGTAGGGAGATGTATAGTTAATGTAGGGAGATGTGTAGGGAGATGTATTGTTAGTGTAGGGAGATGTATAGTTAGTGTAGGGAGATGTATAGTTAGTGTAGGGAGATGTATAGTTAGTGTAGGGAGATGTATAGTTAGTGTAGGGAGATGTATAGTTAGTGTAGGGAGATGTATAGTTAGTTTAGGGAGATGTATAGTTAGTGTAGGGAGATGTATAGTTAGTGTAGGGAGATGTTTAGGGAGATGTATAGTTAGTGTAGGGAGATGTATAGTTAGTGTAGGGAGATGTATAGTTAGTTTAGGGCAGATGTATAGTTAGTGTAGGGAGATGTATAGTTAGTGTAGGGAGATATATAGTTAGTGTAGGGAGATGTATAGTTAGTGTAAGGAGATGTATAGTTAGTGTAAGGAGATGTATAGTTAGTGTAGGGAGATGTATAGTTAATGTAGGGAGATGTGTAGGGAGATGTATAGTTAGTGTAGGGAGATGTATAGTTAGTGTAGGGAGATGTATAGTTAGTGTAGGGAGATGTATAGTTAGTGTAGGGAGATGTATAGTTAATGTAGGGAGATGTGTAGGGAGATGTATAGTTAGTGTAGGGAGATGTATAGTTAGTGTAGGGAGATGTGTAGGGAGATGTATAGTTAGTGTAGGGAGATGTATAGTTAGTGTAAGGAGATGTAAAGTATAGAGGCAGTACCCTCCGCTAGTGTGTTGGTGATGACGCTCATGACACTGTTGGTCCGCTCTTTCCTTCCGAAGGAGGTATTGAGCTGGTCCATAGACACCATCAGGGAACCAGACAGCTTCTTCTTCACCTCAACCTCAGTAGTGGGCTGCCAGGAGGAAGAAGAAGAATCAAGCACTAATGGTAGTCAAACCATGAACACCACCACACAGCGCCATCGCTGGCCAGGGAGGGAAATGCACTTGTAACAAGATTGGATTGGTTTGGATTGGAAAGAATGGTGGGATAAATTGTAAGTTGGTACATTTTTGGTTGGCACACAGGGGAGTAATGTATCTATCTTGTTGTCGATGGATACTGATGGTAGGGAGAGTAAACTGTTCTATTTTGTATGTGTGTGTATGTATGTACATTATTCAGTCTGACTTACCGTATCTCTGAACCAACCATTACTCCTGAACCAACAAAGGTGTGTCCCCCTGCCTAAATGTGCCAATCCTGCCTCTATATTTCACCCCTCTAACCGTTCTCCTATCTTTAACGTCTCCAGACTTAGTCGTTTTTTGACCATAGAATATCACTTTCAAGTCCTGTAACAAATTCTGTCGCATTTGAAGAGGACGTAGAGGGAAGAGTAGTCTGGTTACCGTAGAGAACATTAGGGGCAACATTATTGGGATTGAGGTCCGTTCCAGTCGGCATGCATTGAGCATGCACCAAGTCAAAGAGAAGGAGAGGATAGATTAGATACCATGGTCACTAGATTAGTTGTTATCATGCTGGCTAAGTTAAAAACACTGTGCAAGACCTGTCGAAGGGCCAGGTCAAACTACCATGCTGCTTACTAGCAAAATTGAAACATTGGTTTGACTTTTCTGTTAAGCTTGGTTTGTTCACAGCAGATTGTTTGAAAAGAAAATGACTATTTTCGGCTATTTTGAAGAGGTTTTTTACTTACAATGACTGTGATATGTGGTTGTTTTTACCAACTGTATTTTAGTTGAATGTCGCCCTAAGATAAGAGTTTGCTAAATTTGTACAGTGTTAAAGGACTAGTTCAAGATTTTGGCAATTAAGCCCTTTTCTATTTACCCAGAGTCAGATAAACTCATGCATACCATTTGTATGTCCCTGTGTGCAGTTTGAAGGAAGTTGAAGGTAGTTTCTAGAGCCAATACTAATGTTAGCACAATGGCTGGAAGTCTACAGGAGCAAGGGCTTAATTGCCAAAATCTCGAACTATCCCTTTAATGTCAATGTAACGTCACATTGTTTGGCGTGAGGATATTAAAACGTTGAGATATAAAACAACAGTATGCTGGTAGTCACTGAAAACCCCAGTTATAAAGTATCAATAAGAACCTTTTGTTCCGATGAACTAAAGTTTCTCTATTTTGCTTCTTTAGCTAGTGGTGGGAGGCAGCATAGCATACACTACATACTAGGTAGCAGGGGAGGAGGGCGAGCGCAGATAGTGCAGACGGACTTGCAAAGAAGAGAGAGAGAGAAAGAGAGAGAGAATAAGATGAGAGAGAGAGTAAGATAAGGAGAAGAGAGAGAGAGAGAGAGAGAGAGAGAGAGAGAGAAAGAGAGAGAGAGAGAAAGAGAGAGAGAGAAAGAAAGAGAGAATAAGATGAGAGAGAGAGTAAGATAAGGAGAGAGAGAGAGAGAGAGAAAGAGAGAGAGAAAGAGAGAGAGAATAAGATAGAGAAAGAGAGAGTAAGATAGAGAGAGCGAGTAAGATAGAGAGATAGAGAGAGAGAGAGAGAGAGAGAGAGAGAGAGAGAGAGAGAGAGAGAGAGAGAGAGAGAGAGAGAGAGAAAGATATAGAAAGTGGGGGCCATGCCTAGACGGGTCTGAGTTACTCATTGACTTCCTTACACTGTCGTCACCAGATGCCTTATCTATTTTCACCTCAGGCAAAAGGCGTCCGCCGGTCCCCGGACTGATCAGAGACACCACGCCGTTGCAGTCCACCGTGGAGTTCCTCTTCCCACCACCGTGGTGGTAGCTCGTGTAGCTGCACCGCCGGTACGGGCTGAACCGGGGGCCTCGCCTCTCCTCGCACTCCTCCACCATGCTGTGCTCGTCGTCAGCGAACTCGTTCTCCGAGCCCACTCCCTTGAAGCTGAAGATGCTGCTCTTGCTGTTGTGCCTCGACAGAAACGGTGAGCCGGGGATACTGAGAAGGGACTGCAGGGGACAGGGAAATGAGGAGAGGAAATAAGGAAAGGAGACGAGTGAGTGATTGAAATTGATATAGTTGTAACACAAATCACATCATAGTGCTGAAGGTCAAGAGTTCAATCCCCACAACCATCTATGCTACTTTATCTCCACCTGCCTTTCTCTCCACCTCTATTTCTGTAATGTCTAAATTAAGTTTAATTTCAAAACGCGATCGAGCCATTTTCAGAAATGTTTGTAAATTTACACAAATTAAAACATATCTTGTGAAAGACCCGGAGCTATAATTTGTAAATCTTACCATGACATGGGCTAGTGAAAAGACACCAATGATTACCAAGGAAATTTTATTTTACAAATAATCATGTTTTGTGGCAAAATACTAGATATCCACCCCAAACAATCAAACTGCAGTAGAAAAAGTCTCCCGATTGGGTTTTAAACAGTTACATGTAACAAAAGTATCCTGATACATAAATAAATACATTTTTAAAGAATCCATTTATTTCAACTATATTGTGCAAATAGCCAATCACATAGCCAATCACATAGCCTATCACATAGCCTATCACATAGCCAATCACATAGCCAATCACATAGCCAATCACATAGCCAATCACATAGCCTATCACATAGTCTATCACATAGCCAATCACATAGCCAATCACATAGCCAATCACATAGCCTATCACATAGCCAATCACATAGCCAATCACATAGCCTATCACATAGCCTATCACATAGCCTATCACATAGCCAATCACATAGCCTATCACATAGCCTATCACATAGCCAATCACATAGCCAATCACATAGCCTATCACATAGCCTATCACATAGCCAATCACATAGCCAATCACATAGCCAATCACATATCCAATCACATAGCCTATCACATTTTTTGAGTTTGATTATATACACTTTAAGGAAGGATTTAAGGAATAATTAGAAAGTCATGGATGGATTGATTCTTATTGTTGGAGTGATTCACTGACATAGCCCTCCGTAGGTTTACTGACAGCTCCTGTCGCTTGAGCTTGTTCAAAAGGTTTCCTCTTTCAGCCAACAGGAACAGATATCACCAGCTCCAAAGTGCTGAAGGGATCCATTATAATCAAAAGGTCCACTACACTCAAGAGGTCAAAGGTAACATAGTGCTCGGTAGCCAGCCTGCAAACAGCTGAGAGTGACAGCTGTCTGTCTCTGCATCTGGCTGACTAAGTCAGGGGTTAGCCTAAATTAATAAGATATGGTTCTTATTAAACCTAACTTATGACTGAACAGACAAATATAATAGAAATGATTCCCTAAATGACTCACTTTACCGCTAGCGGCAAAAAGCATATGGAACATTTCATTCATCTGGACAGTGGATTTTTTATTTATTTTACCTTTATTTTACTAGGCAAGTCAGTTAAGAACAAATTCTTATTTTCAATGACGGCCTAAGAACAGTGGGTTAACTGCCTGTTCAGAGGCAGAACAACAGATTTGTACCGTGTCAGCTCGGGGATTTGAACTTGCAACCTTTCAGTTACTAGTCCAAAGCTCTAACCACTAGGCTACCCTGCCACCCGATATAGCCAGAGCTATGAGAGTTGTGCCAACTTTTAGAATGTTTAATACTGTTCTAATTCTAGACATTCAGTTCCATAACATTTTATTTAAATATTCCCTGTGTAATGTTAATGAGGTTCTAACATGGCTGCCGTAGAATGTTGTAGTGTCATGTAATTGCAACATAATGCAGAAACCTCATTGGTCCAACTCTATAAATACATGGTTCTGGATATAGCACGTTTTGGTACAAAACAAATGTCAGATATCGCATTTGCCCCAAAAATGTGAAAAATTGGCATTTTGCGTGTTTTTTAGAATCAAAGCCTTAAAATATAAAAAATTGTAAAGGAAAAAAATAAAAAATATAAAGGAAGTGTGGAATTCCAAAAAGATATGAGTGTGTTGTTTTCAGTCGATGTTCTTACGACGATCGCGACAGAAGATCCCACCACAACAGGACCAAGCAGCGTACCCAGGAGGGGAAGGTATCCTGGACTTGGGAGGAGATCATGGCAGGACAGGATAGCCATCCTTGGAGGCAGACGCAAGGAGAGAAGGGAGGACAGCGACGAAGCCGGGGTTCACGGCCACAAAGAAAGCCCAAAAAACAGCCCAATTTTTTTTGGGAGGGGGCACAAGGGGTGGTCGGCGGAGCCGAGGAGTGAACCAGAGCCAGTCTGGGAAAAGAGGGAGAAATTGGAGGAGAGTGAACGGAAGGAGTCAGAGACCGTCAGTGAGCTGATTGTGAAATTGGAGGAGAGAGCAATGAGAGAGTTGTTGAGTTGGTGTATGATGCACGACATTCGCCCTAAGGAGCGTGTTATCAGTTTGATGCCACCTGAGTCAGCTCTCCGTACTCGTCCTGAGGAGCATGCTATCAGTCTGGTAAAAACTGTGCCGGCTCCACGCACCAGGTCTCCAGTACGCCTCCACAGCCCAGTACGTCCTGTGCCTGCTCCTTGCACTCGCCCTGAAGTGTGTGTCACCAGTCCGGTACGTCCTGTGCCTGCTCCACACACTAGGCCTCCAGTATGCCTTCCGAGTCCGGTACGTCCTGTGCCTGCTCCTCGCACTCGCCCTGAAGTGTGTGTCACCAGTCCGGTACCACTTGTGCCGGCTCCATGCACTAGGCCTCCAGTGCGCCTTCCCAGTCCAGAGCTTCCGGCGACGGTCCAGTCCAGAACCTCCTGCGACGGTCCACAGTCTGGAACCTCCTGCGACGGTCCAAGGTCTGGAACGTCCAGCGACGGCCAATGGTCCGGAACCTCCAGCTCCATGGCCGGAGCCTTCCCCTGCGCCGGTGCCCAGTCCAAGCACGGCATCCTGTCCAGCTCCACGGCCGGAGCCTTCCCCTGCGCCGGTGCCCAGTCCAAGCACGGCGTCCTGTCCAGCCCCATGGCCGGAGCCTTCCCCTGCGCCGGTGCCCAGTCCAGGCACGGCATCCTGTCCAGCTCCATGGCCGGAGCCTTCCCCTGCGCCGGTGCCCAGTCCAAGCACGGCGTCCTGTCCAGCCCCATGGCCGGAGCCTTCCCCTGCGCCGGTGCCCAGTCCAAGCACGGCATCCTGTCCAGCTCCATGGCCAGAGCCTTCCCCTGCGCCGGTGCCCAGTCCAAGCACGGCGTCCTGTCCAGCCCCATGGCCGGAGCCTTCCCCTGCGCCGGTGCCCAGTCCAAGCACGGCGTCCTGTCCAGCCCCATGGCCGGAGCCTTCTTCTGCGCCGGTGCCCAGTCCAGGCACAGCATCCAGTGCAGCTCCAAGGCCGGAGCCTTCCTCTGCACCGATGTCCAGTCTAGACCCAGTGTCCAGTCCCGCTCCATGGCAGGAGCCTTCCTCTGCACGAGGTCCAGTCCTGGCACAGTGTTCAGCCCGGGTCCATGGCTGGATCCTTGGGATGAGCGGGTTCTACACCCCGCACCAGAGCCGCCACCGACGCTAGGTGCCCACCCGGACCCTCCCCTATAGAGTCAGGTTTTGCACCTTTTGGGGGGGGGGGGCATCTAGCATCTAACTATAACATAAACATAAACAAGAACCCACAAAACACAGTGGGAAAATGGCTGCCTAAATATGATCCCCAATCAGAGTCAGCGACAAACAGCTGCCTCTGATTGGGAACCATACCAGGCCAACCTAGAAATAAACAACCTAGATTACCCACCCTAGTCACACCCCAACATAACCAAAACAAAGAATAAAAAGGCTCTCTATGGTCACGCCCTTCACATTATTTTATGACGATACCAGGTATCTTTTCATATTTGTGCAAATCTTTCTAAAACAGAAAATGGACATATTTCAATGGAAATCAATCAACAAAGAGGTAAGAATATGTAGGCTATAAGAATATGTTGAAAGCTATATGTATTGGGTGCAGATGACTGAACTTCTCACTTTTGTGTCTGTAGGTACACAGACAAGGAGGCATACAAATGTATGTCAATTTGTATTGGCATGTTATGCAGATCACATTTACCATCCTCCTCCCTTACCGCTTCAATGAATATCCCATAGGCCTCTACATTACAACCATTATCAAAACAGCTTTTTCCCTTCACATTCAGGGTATGAATTCTGTTGTGTGGATTCATTCTGGCTGTGGATACGGAGAACATCAACACATTAACATCAACACGCCAGAGGATATATCCATCGGACTTGGGGCTCTGCTGGGAGTTTACCTCATTTTGATTGTATTATTCTGCTTTGCTACAAAAATCATAAAGACTGAGAACTAAAACATTGTGTTATTGTTATGTGTATTGATATTATTATTAATAATAGGGGATGGGTAGTTCTTCAAAAGATTATTTGAGTATCCATTAAAAGGGGGTTCTTTGAAGAACTTATAGAGGTTCCCCCACAGTTTCGATTTGAAGAACCCCTAAAGGACACTCCAGGAACCTTTTTAGAGTGTACCAATATCATCATAATGATGTTTGTTTCCAAAATTACTGCTGATTAACTAAAGAAGTTAAACCCGCTTTGTGTTTTCTTTTCTTCCCATGATGCTTATGGGTATTGCGATACTGATATCGTCCTGCCCCTAAGTAGCAGTACAATATGAAAGAACCCAGAACAAAATAACTCTCTTCCATAATGAAACATGAATGTATTCACAGTTAATAATTCAAGCCTTGGATGAATGCTGCTGTATCTTTAGTTACAACAGCAGGTTATGATGAATACTGCTGTATCTGTGGTTGAATCCCTGTTACTCTGTGGTTGAAGCCCTGTTAGTCTGTGGTTGAAGCCCTAGAACTCTGTGATTGAATCCCTGTTACTCTGTGGTTGAATCCCTGTTACTCTGTGGTTGAATCCCTGTTACTCTGTGGTTGATTCCCTGTTACTCTGTGGTTGAAGCTCTGTTACTCTGTGGTTGAATCCCTGTTACTCTGTGGTTGAATCCCTGTTACTCTGTGGTTGAATCTCTGTTACTCTGTGGTTGAATCCCTGTTACTCTGTGGTTGAATCCCTGTTACTCTGTGGTTGAATCCCTGTTACTCTGTGGTTGAATCCCTGTTACCCTGTGGTTGAAGCTCTGTTACTCTGTGGTTGAATCCCTGTTACTCTGTGGTTGAAGCCCTGGTACTCTGTGGTTGAAGCACTGTTACTCTGTGGTTGAATCCCTGTTACTCTGTGGTTGAAGCTCTGTTACTCTGTGGTTGAAGCTCTGTTACTCTGTGGTTGAATCCCTGTTACTCTGTGGTTGAATCCCTGTTACTCTGTGGTTGAATCCCTGTTACTCTGTGGTTGAATCCCTGTTACTCTGTGGTTGAATCCCTGTTAGTCTGTGGTTGAAGCCCTTTTACTCTGTGGTTGAATCCCTGTTACTCTGTGGTTGAAGCCCTGTTAGTCTGTGGTTGAAGCCCTTTTACTCTGTGGTTGAAGCCCTGTTAAAAAGCTCTAAATAGTCTTTATCTGAAACCAAACCCTGATGTTTAAATTGACTTAGAAGGGAACTGAAATAATTTTGAACATTGTAGTGTCAATATGGGTCTTCAAATGGAAACATTAATAACTGCCTGTTATTTAGTCCTATTCCATCTTCTTCCAGGAATGCATTGCACAGTGACAAACAGTGACCTTTGACACTGGTCCTCTCACCTGGTTCATGATGGAAGACTTGCGGCCTAGCCGGTTGTCAGGGAAACGGAAGCGGCTCTTCTTACTGCCGTCGTCCGACTCGGACTTGACAAACTTCTCGCAGTCCCCCTTCTCCTCCCGCTGTGACTGCTCTTTCTGGCGCCACTTCTTCTTGCGGTTGCGCCGCTCCTTGGCGCTCTTGGAACTGAGCTTGGACATCTCTGACGAGCTACAGGACAGGGTCCCCCCGCCGTCATCATCCCCTACGTCCTCCGACATGGTGCCTGCCGACGTCGCCATGGCGTTGGACTATCGCAAACCGCCACACCGGGAGAGAGAGTGAGACAAACACCTGCATGTCCATTCCCACTGAAATCTCATTCATACCTTATGTAAATACACAATGCATTTAGCTAGCTACGCAAAAATATCCCAATCCTGCGTAGTTGTATCGAGATACAAATTGCGGGGCTGCATCTGCACTTGACTTACTTGGGAGTAAGTTGTGCAAGTTTGCTGTGCAAGTTTGCATATTTTTGCTAAGCAAGTACGCAGAACAGCCATTTTGCATAGCTTGGCTTCAGAGACATGGCTTTTATCGGGCTAAACAGATTTGAACTTGCCATATGTGACAGACAGGGTTCCAACCCCAGTTTGCTGTGAGCAAAAGAGTGCATTAGCCCGCTAAGCCAAAGCCTAGGCATTGACTCAGGAAGCCCATGCAGATCTCCAGGTCTCAGGCAAGGTTACTCACCTCCATCACAAACACAGTGAGGTATAGGAGCACGGTAACGAACACGGCTCCACTGTTTATATTAGACACAACAGATTTAAACCAAACAGACAGTCAAGGATAGGAGTGGAGTATAGTAAGCACAGACAGTAAAGAGACAAGCACATACAGTATACATAGAGAGATGACAGACAGACAGACAGACAGACAGACAGACAGACAGACAGACAGACAGACAGACAGACAGACAGACAGACAGACAGAACAGAACAGACAGAGCAGACAGACAGAGACAGACAAACAGACAGACAGACAGACAGACAGACAGACAGACAGACAGACAGACAGACAGACAGACAATAACAGAACAGAACATAACAGACAGAACAGACAGAGCAGACAGAGCAGGCAGACAGACAAACAGACAGACAGACAGACAGACAGACAGACAGACAGACAGACAGACAGACGAACAGAACATAACAGACAGAACAGACACTGACCTGTGCGGCCTCCTGCAGAGACAGTAACAACAAAGACAGAGAAACAAACACATATGACATTTACAGTGTATGGTCACAAAGAATGCATCTGAAATGGCATCCCTTTCCCTAGACATAGTGCACTACCTGGTCAAAAGTAGTGCACTATAAAGTCTATCGGGGAAAAGGTCCCAAAGACATGCTGAGACACAGAGACACTGGGGTACTGACCTGTGCAGCCTCCTGCTGGTTCTTGATCTGCTCCAGCATGGCTTTGAACTCCGCCTCTTTCTGCTCAGCTTCCTCCATGGTGGCCTGGTTCTGCTCCTCATAGGCCATGGCCACCACAGCCAGGATCAGATTGACCAGGTAGAAGGACCCCACGAAGATCACCAACACAAAGAAGATCATGTAGGTCTTCCCTGCTGCCCGCAGGGTCTGGGAGGGTGGAGAGAAGACAGCAGAGGGTCAGATACACTCATAGAAAAAAAAGGGTTGATTCCAGGTATAAATCCCCTTAGGGTTCCACGTCGAACCCTCTGTGGAAAGGGGTTTTACATGGAATCCAAAAGGGTTCTACCTGGAAATAAAACACTGATAGTTGACCTATACACTCTGACCTCTAACCGAACAATCCTGTTGACCTTAGGGTCTGGAAGAGAACAGAGAGTACAGCAGAGTCAGACACTTGTCTCCCATCCAGTTCTCCAGAAGAGGTCGTCAATTGGTTCCCCCTCCTTTATCCAGGCCGTCATTACGATGATAACTGGGTCATATGACAGGGATGTGAGGTTCATATTGAGGTGGGGTTAGAGGGTAAAGGTCAAATGTTAAGAGGTCAGAGGTTATGTATCAATTACTGAGTACTGTTGAACCTATCCAGGCTGTGTAGAAGTGTAGAATCTAAACGCTAGTGGCGGTACTGTAACACTTCCCCACTTCAAACACAATAAATTCAATTTACATTCCCTTCTGCTTACTAGAGTGTGATGATTACTCTAATTCCCTGTCATAGACATTATGTAAGCCGATTAACAGTGAGGTGTAGAACTGATTTTACGCTAGGAATTGTTACTGGTTGTGCCTCAACACCAGAAGTACTTCCATGCACTGACTGTTCCCAGTGTGTATGTGTGTGTGTGTGTGTGTGTGTGTGTGTGTGTGTGTGTGTGTGTGTGTGTGTGTGTGTGTGTGTGTGTGTGTGTGTGTGTGTGTGTGTGTGTGTGTGTGTGTGTGTGTGTGTGTTAGGTTCCCAGCATGGTCACAACTTGGCGTTATTTATCAAATGAAGCCTGGGCTCCCCCATATCTGCATTTTAGTGAATGTGTTCCAGGTTCCCAGCATGGTCACAACTTGGCGTTATTTATCAAATGAAGCCTGGGCTCCCCATCAAATGTGAGGAAGGAAAACAACCACTCTGTTTCTGAAGCCTGTTGGCTCCATTCTAAAATGGATTCAATCTTTCCTCAGCATTTAATGACAAAGTTTTAGAAATGTCCATGAATGCATGTCAAAGCAAAAAAAACAAGTGAAATTGTGTCACACAGATCTGGGGAAGGGTTCCAGAGCATTAAAGCTAAGAATACAGTGGCCTCCAATTCTTAAATAAGGCCAGTCCTTTCAGTGAGTTGCTATCCCCAGAGGAGAAACCATGAGAAATCTCAACAGCAGTTAACCCACTGAGGATTGAAAATAAGAATTTGTTCTTAACTGACTTGCCTGGTTAAATAAAGGTAAAATAAAAATAAAATAAAAGGGCCTTGGTCAGGGAGGTGACCAAGAACCCAATGATCACTCTGACAGAACTCTAGAGTTCCTCTCTGGAGATGGGAGAAACTTCCAGAAGGACAACCATCTCTGCAGCACTCCACCAATTAGGCCTTTATGGTAGAGTGGCCAGACGGAAACCACTTCTCAGTAAAATGCACATGACAGCCCGCTTGGAGTTTGCCAACATGCATCTAAAGACTCTCAGACCATGAGAAACAATATTCTCTGGTCTAATGAAACCAAGATAGAACTCTTGGCCTGAATGCCATACGTCACGTCTGGAGGAAACCGGGCACCATCGCTATGGTGAAGCATGGTGGTGGCAGCATCATGCTGTGGGGATGTTTTTCAGCGGCAGGGACTGGGATACTAGTCAGGATCGAGGCGAAGATAAACGGAGCAAACAGAGATCCTTGATGAAAACCGTCTCCAGAAGAACCTCAGAGTGGGGTGAAGATTCACCTTCCAACAGGACATCGACCCTAAGAAAACAGCCAAGGCAACACATGAGTGGCTTCAGGACAAGTCTCTGAATGTTCTTGAGTGGCCCAACCTGATCAAACATCTTTGGAGAGACCTGGAAATAGCTGTGCAGCAACGCTCCCCATTCAACCTGACAGTGCTTGAGAGGATCTGCAGAGAAGAATGGGAGAAACTCCCTAAATACAGGTGTGCCAAGCTTGTAGCGTCATACCCAAGAAGACTCGAGGCTGTAATCGCTGCAAAAGGTGCTTCAACAAAGTACTGAGTAAAGGGTCTGAATACTTATGTAAATGTGATATTTCAAGTTTTTTTTTAAATGGCTAAAAAAATTGTTTTTGCTTTGTCATTATCCTCCTGGACACCCTAAACCCACTCCAATTTGAATACCGCCACAGCAGATCCACAGATGACACAATCTCAATCACACTTCACACTGCCCTTTCTCACCAGGAAAAAAAGGAACAGCTATATGAGAATGCTGTTCATCGACTATAGCTCAGCGTTCAACACCATAGTACCCTCAAAGCTCATCACTAAGCTAAGGACCCTGAGACTAAACACCTCAATCTAAAACTGGATCCTGGACTTCCTGACGGGCCGCCCCCAGGTGGTAAGAGTAGGCAACAATACGTCTTCCATGCTGATCCTGAACACTGGGGCCCCTCAGGGGTGTGTACTTAGTCCCCTCTTGTATTCCCTGTTCACCCACAACTGCGTGGCCAAACACGACTCCAACACCATCATTAAGTTTGCTGACGACACAACATTGGTAGGCCTGATCACCGACAACGATGAGATGGCCTATAGGGAGGAGGTCAGAGAACTGGCAGTGTGGTTCCAGGACAACAACCTCTCCCTCAATGTGAGCAAGACAAATGAGTTGATCGTAGACTACAGGAAAAGGTTGGCCGAATAGGCCACCACTAACATCGACGGGGCTGTAGTGGAGCAGTTCGAGAGTCTCAAGTTCCTTGGTGTCCACATCACCAACGAACTATCATGGTCCAAACATACCAAGACAGTCGTGAAGGTGGGCACAACAAAATATTTCCCCCCTCAGGAGACTGAAAAGATTTGGCATGGGCCCCCAGATCCTCAAAAGGTTCTACAGCTGCACCATCGAGAGCATCCTGACTGGTTGCATCGCCGCCTGGTATGGCAACTGCTCGGCATCTGACTTTAAGGCACTACAGAGGGTAGTGCGAGTGGCCCAGTACATCACTGGGACCAAGCTTCCTGCCATCCAGGACCTAGATAATAGGCGGTGTCAGAGGAAAGCCCATAAAATTGTCAGAGACTCCAGTCACCCAAGTTATAGACTGTTTTCTCTGCTAATGCACGGCAAGCGGTACCAGAGCGCCAAGTCCAGGACCAAAAGGCTCCTCAGCAGCTTCTACCCCCAAGCCATAAGACTGCTGGACAATTCATAAAAATCACCACCGGACAATTTACATTGACCCCCCTCTTGTACACTGCTGTTTGTTTGTTACCTATGCATAGTCACTTCACCCCCACCTACATGTACAGATTACCACAACTAGCCTGTACCTCAGCACACTGACTCGGTACCGGTGCTCCCTGTATATAGCCTTGTTATTGTAATTCTTATTGTGTTACTTTTTATTTTAGCCTACTTGGTAAATATTTCCTTCTTCTTGAACTGCACTGTTGGTTAAGGGATTGTAAGTAAGCATTTCTACAAGCAAAGTCTACACGTGTTGTATTCGGCGCATGTGGCAAATAAAGTTTGATTTTATTTGAAGCCATTAAAAACAGTTTATCACAGCTCATTAGGCTTTATTACGTTTGATAGGTTGAGTACACATCACGGCATTCTGTATCAAAAGGTAACTTCCTCCATACCTTACTTTATTATTAACCTATAGATGTACATATCAGTCCTTAGATCAACGTTGGACTCTCTCCTAACACAGGACGCTGAAAAGAAAATTACATTTGTCCGGGAAAAGCTATATGAACATGGCGATAAGCCAGGAAAGTACTTGGCGTACCTAGCTAAAAAGAGAGCTGACTCAGTCAATAACTACTATTACTGATTCTGATGGCAATCATTTATATGAAAATAAATTGATAAATGACTCTTTAGAAATGTTATGCAAATCTTTATGCCTCAGAACTGACAAATGACGCACCCAAATTAATGGAGAACTTATTTTGTAGGATTGAGCTCCCTACTATCTCCGAAGAACAGAGGTCTCTCCTTAATGCCCCTATTATCGAGGAAGAGGTAATGTTTGCAATTAAGAATCTGCAAAATGATAAGGCCCCAGGACCAGCTGGGTTTTGTAGTGAGTTCTATAAAGAGTTCCATGGCCTGATCCTTGAGCCATTGCGTGATATGTTTAACCACTCATTTTCAAATGACCAGCTCCCTCAAACGCTGAGAGAAGCCAACATATCACTTGTTCTCAGAAAGGGAAAATGTCCAGAGTCTTATTCCTTGTACAGACCCATTTCACTTCTGAATGTGGATAGAAAATTGCTTTCTAAAATTCTAGCCACAAGATTAGGGGACTCACTGCCACTAATTGTGAAAGGAAACCAAACTGGCTTCATTAAGGGCCGTAAGTCATGCAACAATATCAGGCGGCTTCTTAATTAATGTAATTCAAGCCTACCAACAAAGTGCTATGGCTGGTCTTGTGCTCTCCTTAAATGCTGAGAAAGCATTTGATCGTGTGGAGTGGTCTTACCTATTCTTTGCTCTAAATAGATTTTATAAAATGGGTGAAAGTTTTATATGACGATCCTCAGGCTGCTGTCCTTACTAATTGGCTAAGGTCAAATAGCTTCTCTATACACAGTGGTACCAGACAGGGATGTCCTTTGTCCCCTCTCCTCTTGCAACTATTTGAAAAAATACCTTTATTTAACTAGGCAAGTCAGTTAAGAACAAATTCTTATTTTCAATTATGGCCTAGGAACAGTGGGTTAACTGCCAGTTCAGGGGCAGAATGACAGAGTTGTCCTTTGTCAGCTCAGGGGTTTGAACTTGCAACCTTCCGGTTACTAGTCCAACGCTCTAACCACTAGGCTACCCTGTATATATTTAAATTTTATTTTCAATCTCTTTTCCATTTTAATTCAATTATACCTTCCGGTAACCTGCCTCACGCAATGTGAGACGGAACCGCTATTATGTTTAATTTTTAGACTTTACAGCCAGAACCATCTAGCCATCAGAAGCTAACTAGCTAATTAGCTACACGCTATTTAATCATTGTTAGCCACTGCTGGTGGTATTTAACTTCTGCACAGATACCAGCCCTTTTTTTTGCCTGGATAATACTTGCCATTCTACCAGTATCGGACTGTTTCTCCACTACAACGCCGGACCATTACTCCTGATCTTCAATGCTAGCCCCGCCTCACCACCACGTCTGGGATATGGCTGTTTCTTTGCAACTCTGCCTTGAAGGCCAGCATCCCAGAGTCACTTTCTTCACTGTTGACGTTGACACTGGTGTTTTGCGGGTACTATTTAATGAAGCTGCCAGTTGAGAACTTGTGAGGCAACTGTTTCTCCAACTAAACACTCTAATATACTTGTCCACTTGCTCAGTTGTGCACCAGGGCCTCCCACTCCTCTTTCTATTCTGGTTAGTGCCAGTTTGGGCTGTTCTGTGAAGGGAGAAGTACACAGCGTTGTACGAGATCTTCAGTTTCATGGCAATTTCTCGCATGGAATAGCCTTCATTTCTCAGAACAAGAATAGACTGACGAGTTTCAGAAGAAAGTTCTTTGTTTCTGGACATTTTGAGCCTGTAATCGAACCCACAAATTCTGATGTTCCAGATACTTAACTAGTCTAAAGAAGGCCAGTTTTATTGCTTCTTTAATCAGAACAACAGTTTTCAGCTGTGCTAACATAATTGCAAAAGGGTTTCTAATGATCAATTAGCCTTTTAAAATGATAAACTTGGATTATCTAACACAACGTGCCATTGGAACACAGGAGTGATGGTTGCTGATAATGGGCCTCTGTACGCCGATGTAGAAAATCTGCCATTTCCAGCTACAATAGTCATTTTACAACATGAACAATGTCTACACTGTATTTCTGATCAATTTGATGTTATTTTAATGGACAAAAAATTGCTTTTCTTTCAAAATTAGGACATTTCTAAGTGACCCCAAACTTTTGAACAGTAGTGTAACTCAAAACCAAACCAACATATCCTTTGGTAAAAAACAAGCCTGATTCACCAGCATAGATATACAATATCATAGATAGAAGCAATGTATATTATACTGTATGTTCTATTTCATTCTGTTCTCACCAGCATGTAGAGGTTCTCCCAGAAGTCCTGTGTCATGAGTCTGAAGAGAGCCAGGAAAGCCCATCCAAAGCTGTCAAAGCTGGTGTAACCGTAATTTGGATTCCTGCCAGCTTTCATGCATGTGAAGCCTTCAGGGCAGCGGCTGGGGGGAGAGGACAGGGCCACACAACCATACAAAGACTCAGCAATATTTACATACAAAAACAACATGGCTGCCAGATGTTACAGTTGTCTGGTTTAATGAAAGAATAAGAATAAGGCAGATAGACAGGCAGACACCGACAGAAGGAGAGACAGACAGACAGACAGACAGACAGACAGACAGACAGACAGACAGACAGAGAGACAGACAGACAGACAGACAGACAGACAGACAGACAGACAGACAGACAGACAGACAGACACATTTGAACCAGTGGAGAGTGATAGCGCTGAAGTCATCCATATATCCTATGGAAAACTCCCAATGGCGCATGAAGACGGAATTATTTCAATTTGAAGCGCGCCATATGGGGGTGAATGACACCAAAAACACACTAAGGATTATGATGAGGAGACTGGTGGGAGGAGCCATTACAATGAGCCTGGACTCCTATAGATCCTCCCACCAGCCTCCTCTGGTAAATAGCAAAGGATCATGGATGATGTAGTTGTTTTCATCCTGCCTGAGAGACGCGCGCAAAGATCACAGACCGGCTCGTGATTGGTCTGTGTCAGCACGTGGTCCTGCGTGACTACAAATGTAGTAGTCAGAATGGATCACTATTTAATTAAATATCTAGATTTGTAGCGAACTTGAAAATAATTCACTGTGGGTATCGAAATTCATCATAATATACTAATTTTAGACTCCAAAACAGTTGTCTAGAAAACATCTTTGGACCATTCTGGAAATCAAAATTTACATAGACTTTCTTGGGCAGACCAGGTTTTTTGGCACAGCTTGGGCAGAGCTCGTTCAGCTCCAGAACGGACACCAGGGGCCTGTATGCAACTCACCCAGAATCTGAACTGTTGCCACATAAAAGGGCATCCAATTGTCTAGGCAAGAAGTAGAAATTTTCTGGTGAAAGAAACACAACACACACATACAGAATAGCGTCAGAATAACATTCCCTATCTGTATTTTCTAATGGCCATTTAGGAGTAGAAGGCTAAACCTCTGCAGCTATGTAGATCAGTGGAGGCTGCTAAGTGGAGAACGGCTCATAATAACTGCTGGAACGGCGCGAATGGAATGGCATCAAACCATGTGTTTGATGTATTTGACACCATTCCACTGATTCCGCTCCTGCCATTACCACGAGCCCGTCCTCCCCAATTAAGATCCCACCAACCTCCTGTGATGTAGAGGAATATAGGACAAACTTTCTCAGCAAATGGAAACATTTTTGCTACGTTGTGCTCTTAAAAACACAACCCTGGTGTGTTTGACTGCGGCCAGGCTACGTACTGTCGTTATTGATGTATTCATTCCAGTCGAAGCCTTTGCTGCCGTTGGCCAAGAAGTTCTCGGTGGAGTTGATTGGCCAAATCACGCATTTTTGTCGTAGGTTGCCCATGAAGAGTTGTAGTCCAATCAGAGCGAAGACACCGAGACAGAATACCGTGAGGATCATAACATCTGACAATTTCTTCACGGATTGTATTAGAGCACCGACAATGGTCTTCAGGCCTGTGGAGGGAGAAACAAACACACACAGACGAACGTTTGCACACACACACACACAAACGCACAGAGGCACAAACACAGACGGACGTGCACACACACAAACCAAAGAGATGATGCAGAAGGTTTGATTATGGGAGACGATCTTGGGGTTCCCAGACAAGGTGACTTTGCTGTTCTGTATTGCCTGTCTAATAAGTCCATGATCAAAGTACTGTACTTTTCTGTCTAATAAGGCCATGATCAAAGTACTGTACTGTATTGCCTGTTTAATAAGTCCATTACCAAAGTACTGTGCTATACTGTCGAATAAGTTCATTATCAAAGTACTGTACTATCCTGTCTAATAAGTCCAATATCAAAGTACTGTACTATACTGTCTAATAAGCCCATTATCAAAGTACTGTACTATACTGTCTAATAAGTCCATTATCAAAGTACTGTACTCTATTGCCTGTTTAATAAGTCCATTACCAAAGTACTGTACTATACTGTCTAATATTTCCATTATCAAAGTACTGTACTATACTGTCTAATAAGCCCATTATCAAAGTACTGTACTATGCTGTCTAATAAGTCCATTATCAAAGTACTGTACTCTATTGTTTAATAAGTCCAAGTCCTATTAATAAGCCATTATCAAAGTACTGTACTATAATAAGCCCATTATCAAAGTACTAATACTTCTAATAAGCCCATTATCAAAGTACTGTACTATACTATAAGCTTATCAAAGTCTAATACTGTCTAATAAGCCCATTATCAAAGTACTGTACTATACTGTCTAATAAGCCCATTATCAAAGTACTGTACTATACTGTCTAATAAGCCCATTATCAAAGTACTGTACTATACTGTCTAATAAGCCCATTATCAAAGTACTGTACTATACTGTCTGCTTTATGTCCATTCCTTCATCAACCAGTATTCAACTTACAGTATATTGTGCGATGGGATGGATTGTCCTGAGTATCCATTATAACACGCACATTAAACCCTTATGCCTGAGTTGGGTATTTAATAATACAATACAAATTGATGCGTCATCAGTATATAGTATGTACCTGTACACTGAGTATACAAAACATTAAGAACACCTGTTCTTTCCATGACATAAAACAATTGAGACATGGATTGTGTATGTGTCCCATTCTGAGGGTGAATGGGCAAGACAAAATATTGAAGTGCCTTTGAATGGGGTATGGTAGTAGGTAATGTTTCCTCTAAACTGAGTGCTTGCTTTAGTGGGCAGCTCCCCTCGGACTGCCGGTGCAGAAGCAATATGAGATTAAACTTCACTCAATTTTCTACAGTTTTCCCCTTTAGTTAACACTATCAAAGTTTCACCTCACTGTGGGAATTGTGATTGAATCAACACAATATTAGCAGCGTTCAATGTAATATACCAAAATAAAACAAACTATGCAAGATTTAGTATGCAAAACTAATTGTGTAAGAGATTTTCTCATAGGCAGAGCGCATTGGTGTATGATTCTATTGTATTGACAGCACAACTCATGATGTACTCTATACGGTGCGCCATAACCAATCAGAGCAGCAGTAGGCCTATATGCAAATAGCCATTGCCATATATGGATCCGTGCCATTCACTTTGAACTGGACTGTGTTTAGGCTACAGTATGAGTGGTCTTGAGTAGATGTGTTTGTGTTGAGATCAAAGTGAGAGCTGCATGGAGCAATGTGTGCACATTTGTTCACATTATTTGCTAGTTAGTGAATTATTAGCCCAGTTATAGATCATTTGTAGTCAACAATGGGGGAGTGATTGCTTCCTACAAGAGCACAAAACATATAGATTCCTATCGTTCTTTGAATAGCCAGTTGTGAGCCACAGAGATAGGTAGCTAATAGGCAGACGGTGGCATCATTTGTCTGATTCTCTGTAATAATGGGAATAATAATGAATTTGATTTTGTAAAGTGGTTTCTTGCACCAATTTATTTATATTTAACGAGGCAAGTCAGTTCAGATTAAATTCTTATTTACAATGACAGCCTAGGAATGGTGCCTTAACTGCCTTGTTGAGGGGCTGAACAATTTTACCTTGTCAGATCAGGGATTCGATCTTAGCAACCTTTTGGTTACTGGCCCAACGCTCTAACCACTAGGCTACCTGCCGTCTTAATGTACTTATCTATTTTTAGTGTATGCAACATGATGGACTGACTGGTTTAAATGTGTCTGATGTGAGAAACTATGTGTATGTGATTCTTTTAATGGGAGGCGAAGACGAAGAAAAATGTCCATCCTGGATGGACGATAAAGTTTTATTCTATTCTGTCAAACACAACATTTTCAGTCACGTCCTTGTCTGAAGGACAAGTGGATTAACAGGTTCATGTCAAGACCTGCATGTTTTTCTTCAAAAGTCTCATGGAATGTAGGCCTATATTGAACACCACACATTGGCTGCTACTGAAGGCTGATAGAACAGCTAATTCCATGTTAAATGTGGTGGGATGCATTTTCTCCATGTTGTTGATGGTAGGCTGCTCAGGTACGGCTGCATTATGATCAAATGGCCACAGTAGCCAACATGACCACTTTTAAAACTATCACAACATTCAAGTTTGCGCTCAGCAGACCAGGACTCAGTGTCGAAAAAAAATCTAGGGAAAATTGGTAGTAGGTGCCAGGTGCACTGGTTTGTGTCAAGAACTGCAACGCTGCTGGGTTTTTCACGCTCAACATTTTTCCATGTGTATCAAGAATGCTCTACCATTCAAAGGACATCCAGCCAACTTAACACAACTGTGGGAAGCACTGGAGTCAACATGGGCCAGCATCCCTGTGGAACGCTTTAGACACCTTGTAGAGTCCATGCCCCGACCAATTGAGGCTGTTCTGAGGGGAAAAGAGGGGGTCAATAGTAGGAAGATGTTCCTAATGTTTAGTATACTCTGTGTATATATCAAACAAGGAAAAATTGTCTACAAAAAGTAGAACCTTGTAGTGGGTTGGGTTGAAAAGCTGACATTTGATATCTAACATTTAAATAACATAAATAGAAATAACGTAAAATGTATATTTCATTAGTTAAAAACAGTACAACTTCAGACAAATTTCAACAACTGATTACAGATAAATCGTTTTATAATACAAATATGAACAATAAATATCCAAAAGCCATCCCCTCTGTTTAGAGGTTTAGTAATGAGACACTCACTGCTGTATACAGTTAGTTGATATGCCACTACTGAACCAGGAAGAGATCTATTAGTATCACTGGCTGTATACAGTTAGTTGATATGCCACTACTGAACCAGGAAGAGATCTATTAGTATCACTGGCTGTATACAGTTAGTTGATATGCCACTACTGAACCAGGAAGAGATCTATTAGTATCACTGACTGTATACAGTTAGTTGATATGCCACTACTGAACCAGGAAGAGATCTATTAGTATCACTGACTGTATACAGTTAGTTGATATGCCACTACTGAACCAGGAAGAGATCTATTAGTATCACTGACTGTATACAGTTAGTTGATATGCCACTACTGAACCAGGAAGAGATCTATTAGTATCACGGACTGTATACAGTTAGTTGATATGCCACTACTGAACCAGGAAGAGGTCTATTAGTATCACTGACTGTATACAGTTAGTTGATATGCCACTACTGAACCAGGAAGAGATCTATTAGTATCACTGATGTATATAGTTAGTTGATATGCCACTACTGAACCAGGAAGAGATCTATTAGTATCACTGACTGTATACAGTTAGTTGATATGCCACTACTGAACCAGGAAGAGATCTATTAGTATCACTTAATGTATACAGTTAAGAAAAACATGTAAAAAACATATCACTACAGAACCGGGACGAGACGTATAGTATCTCGCCTTGCAAAAGATTTCCTCTATGTTGCCAGTATGGCCAGTGGCGGATTACAGCTAAACCAGAAGGGGAGGACTCCAGGAAACTGAACAGTGAGACGGCAATCCATAAGAAAGAAAAGAAGTAACCACAGCAGTACAACGAGGGGATATGATAAGAGGTCAGAGGTTCAGGCAGGTAGGGGGAAGAAACCAATGACATGCAGGCTGAACAGAAACCATTCAATGCCACCGCCACTCTGGGGCCTTTTCCTCTCATACCTGTCATTAGGTTAAAGCACAAACATCTTACCCCAACTCTACTATAGCCAGACTCTTACCCCAACTCTACTATAGCCAGACTCTTACCCCAACCCTACTACAGCCAGACTCTTACCCCAACTCTACTACAGCCAGACTCTTACCCCAACTCTACTACAGCCAGACTGTTACCCAAACTCTACTACAGCCAGACTCTTACCCCAACTCTACTTACAGCCAGACTCTTTCCCCAACTCTACTACAGCCAGACTGTTACCCCAACTCTACTACAGCCAGACTGTTACCCCAACTCTACTACAGCCAGACTGTTACCCCAACTCTACTACAGCCAGACTCTTACCCCAACTCTACTACAGCCAGACTCTTACCCCAACCCTACTACAGCCAGACTCTTACCCCAACCCTGCTACAGCCAGACTCTTACCCCAACTCTACTACAGCCAGACTGTTACCCCAACTCTACTACAGCCAGACTCTTACCCCAACTCTACTACAGCCAGACTCTTACCCCAACTCTACTACAGCCAGACTGTTACCCCAACTCTACTACAGCCAGACTCTTACCCCAACTCTACTACAGCCAGACTCTTACCCCAACTCTACTACAGCCAAACTCTTACCCCAACCCTACTACAGCCAGACTCTTACCCCAACTCTGCTATAGCCAGACTCTTACCCCAACCCTACTACAGCCAGACTCTTACCCCAACCCTATTACAGCCAGACTCTTACCCCAACTCTACTACAGCCAGACTGTTACCCCAACTCTACTACAGCCAGACTGTTATCCCAACTCTACTACAGCCAGACTCTTACCCCAACTCTACTACAGCCAGACTCTTACCCCAACCCTACTACAGCCAGACTCTTACACCCAACCCTACTACAGTCAGACTCTTACACCAACCCTGCTACCGCCAGACTCTTACCCCAACCCTACTACAGCCAGACTCTCACCTCATCTTACCCCAACCCTACTACAGCCAGACTCTTACCCCAACCCTGCTACAGCCAGACTCTCACCTCATCATACCCCAACCCTACTACAGCCAGACTCTTACCCCAACCCTACTACAGCCAGACTATTACCTCATTTTACCCCAACTCTGCTACAGCCAGACTCTTACACCTCATCTTACCCCAACCCTACTACGGCCAGACTCTTACACCTAACCCTGCTACAGCCAGACTCTTACCCCAACCCTACTACAGCCAGACTCTTACCTCATCTTACCCCAACCCTGCTACAGCCAGACTCTTACCCCAACCCTACTACAGCCAGACTCTCATCTCATCTTACCCCAACCCTACTACAGTCAGACTCTTACCCCAACCCTACTATAGCCAGACTCTTACCCCAACCCTACTACAGCCAGACTCTTACCTCATCTTACCCCAACCCTACTACAGCCAGACTCTTACCCCAACCCTACTACAGCCAGACTCTCCTCATCTTACCCCAACCCTACTACAGCCAGACCCTTACACCTAACCCTGCTACAGCCAGACTCTACCACCTCATCTTACCCCAACCCTACTACCCTACTACAGTCAGACTCATACCCCAACCCTACTACAGCCAGACTCTTACCCCAACCCATTCCTGTAGGTTCATGCTCTACAACATCCGCAGAGTACGACCCTGCCTCACACAGGAAGCGGCGCAGGTCCTAATCCAGGCACTTGTCATCTCCCGTCTGGATTACTGCAACTCGCTGTTGGCTGGGCTCCCTGCCTGTGCCATTAAACCCCTACAACTCATCCAGAACGCCGCAGCCCGTCTGGTGTTCAACCTTCCCAAGTTCTCTCACGTCACCCCGCTCCTCCGCTCTCTCCACTGGCTTCCAGTTGAAGCTCGCATCCGTTACAAGACCATGGTGCTTGCCTACGGAGCTGTGAGGGGAACGGCACCGCAGTACCTCCAGGCTCTGATCAGGCCATACACCCAAACAAGGGCACTGCGTTCATCCACCTCTGGCCTGTTCGCCTCCCTACCACTGAGGAAGTACAGTTCCCGCTCAGCCCAGTCAAAACTGTTCGCTGCTCTGGCCCCCCAATGGTGGAACAAACTCCCTCACGACGCCAGGACAGCGGAGTCAATCACCACCTTCCGGAAACACCTGAAACCCCACCTCTTTAAGGAATACCTAGGATAGGATAAAGTAATCCTTCTCACCCCCCCCCCCTTAAATGATTTAGATGCACTATTGTAAAGTGGCTGTTCCACTGGATGTCATAAGGTGAATTCACCAATTTGTAAGTCGCTCTGGATAAGAGCGTCTGCCAAATGACTTAAATGTAAATGTAAATGTACTACAGTCAGACTCTTACCCCAACCCTACTACAGTCAGACTCTCCCCTCATCTTACCCCAACCCTAATACAGCCAGACTCTCTCCTCATCTTACCCCAACCCTAATACAGCCAGACTCTTACCCCAACCCTACTACAGCCAGACTCTTACCCCAACCCTACTACAGTCAGACTCTTACCCCAACCCTAATACAGCCAGACTCTTACCCCAACTCTACTACAGCCAGACTCTTACCCAACTCTACTACAGCCAGACTCTTACCCCAACCCTACTACAGCCAGACTCTCTCCTCATCTTACCCCAACCCTACTACAGCCAGACTCTTACCCCAACCCTGCTACAGCCAGACTCTTACCCCAACCCTACTACAGCCAGAATCTTACCCCAACCCTACTACAGCCAGACTCTTACCCCAACTCTACTACAGCCAGACTGTTACCCCAACCCTGCTACAGCCAGACTCTTACCCCAACCCTACTACAGTCAGACTATTACCCCAACCCTGCTACAGCCAGACTCTTACCCTAACCCTACAGCCAGACTCTCACCTCATCTTACCCCAACCCTACTACAGCCAGACTCTTACCCTAACCCTACAGCCAGACTCTCACCTCATCTTACCCCAACCCTACTACAGCCAGACTCTTACCCTAACCCTACAGCCAGACTCTCACCTCATCTTACCCCAACCCTGCTACAGCCAGACTCTTACCCCAACCCTGCTACAGCCAGACTCTCATCTCATCTTACCCCAACCCTACTACAGTCAGACTCTTACCCCAACCCTACTATAGCCAGACTCTTACCCCAACCCTGCTACAGCCAGACTCTTACCCCAACCCTACTACAGCCAGACTCTTACCTCATCTTACCCCAACCCTGCTACAGCCAGACTCTTACCCCAACCCTGCTACAGCCAGACTCTCATCTCATCTTACCCCAACCCTACTACAGTCAGACTCTTACCCCAACCCTACTATAGCCAGACTCTTACCCCAACCCTAATACAGCCAGACTCTTACCCCAACCCTACTACAGCCAGACTCTTACCCCAACCCTACTACAGCCAGACTCTCCTCATCTTACCCCAACCCTACTACAGCCAGACCCTTACACCTAACCCTGCTACAGCCAGACTCTCACCTCATCTTACCCCAACCCTACTACCCTACTACAGTCAGACTCATACCCCAACCCTACTACAGCCAGACTCTTACCCCAACCCATTCCTGTAGGTTCATGCTCTACAACATCCGCAGAGTACGACCCTGCCTCACACAGGAAGCGGCGCAGGTCCTAATCCAGGCACTTGTCATCTCCCGTCTGGATTACTGCAACTCGCTGTTGGCTGGGCTCCCTGCCTGTGCCATTAAACCCCTACAACTCATCCAGAACGCCGCAGCCCGTCTGGTGTTCAACCTTCCCAAGTTCTCTCACGTCACCCCGCTCCTCCGCTCTCTCCACTGGCTTCCAGTTGAAGCTCGCATCCGTTACAAGACCATGGTGCTTGCCTACGGAGCTGTGAGGGGAACGGCACCGCAGTACCTCCAGGCTCTGATCAGGCCATACACCCAAACAAGGGCACTGCGTTCATCCACCTCTGGCCTGTTCGCCTCCCTACCACTGAGGAAGTACAGTTCCCGCTCAGCCCAGTCAAAACTGTTCGCTGCTCTGGCCCCCAATGGTGGAACAAACTCCCTCACGACGCCAGGACAGCGGAGTCAATCACCACCTTCCGGAAACACCTGAAACCCCACCTCTTTAAGGAATACCTAGGATAGGATAAAGTAATCCTTCTCACCCCCCTTAAATGATTTAGATGCACTATTGTAAAGTGGCTGTTCCACTGGATGTCATAAGGTGAATTCACCAATTTGTAAGTCGCTCTGGATAAGAGCGTCTGCCAAATGACTTAAATGTAAATGTAAATGTACTACAGTCAGACTCTTACCCCAACCCTACTACAGTCAGACTCTCCCCTCATCTTACCCCAACCCTAATACAGCCAGACTCTCTCCTCATCTTACCCCAACCCTAATACAGCCAGACTCTTACCCCAACCCTACTACAGCCAGACTCTTACCCCAACCCTACTACAGTCAGACTCTTACCCCAACCCTAATACAGCCAGACTCTTACCCCAACTCTACTACAGCCAGACTCTTACCCAACTCTACTACAGCCAGACTCTTACCCCAACCCTACTACAGCCAGACTCTCTCCTCATCTTACCCCAACCCTACTACAGCCAGACTCTTACCCCAACCCTGCTACAGCCAGACTCTTACCCCAACCCTACTACAGCCAGAATCTTACCCCAACCCTACTACAGCCAGACTCTTACCCCAACTCTACTACAGCCAGACTGTTACCCCAACCCTGCTACAGCCAGACTCTTACCCCAACCCTACTACAGTCAGACTATTACCCCAACCCTGCTACAGCCAGACTCTTACCCTAACCCTACAGCCAGACTCTCACCTCATCTTACCCCAACCCTACTACAGCCAGACTCTTACCCTAACCCTACAGCCAGACTCTCACCTCATCTTACCCCAACCCTACTACAGCCAGACTCTTACCCTAACCCTACAGCCAGACTCTCACCTCATCTTACCCCAACCCTGCTACAGCCAGACTCTTACCCCAACCCTGCTACAGCCAGACTCTCATCTCATCTTACCCCAACCCTACTACAGTCAGACTCTTACCCCAACCCTACTATAGCCAGACTCTTACCCCAACCCTGCTACAGCCAGACTCTTACCCCAACCCTACTACAGCCAGACTCTTACCTCATCTTACCCCAACCCTGCTACAGCCAGACTCTTACCCCAACCCTGCTACAGCCAGACTCTCATCTCATCTTACCCCAACCCTACTACAGTCAGACTCTTACCCCAACCCTACTATAGCCAGACTCTTACCCCAACCCTAATACAGCCAGACTCTTACCCCAACCCTACTACAGCCAGACTCTTACCCCAACCCTACTACAGCCAGACTCTCCTCATCTTACCCCAACCCTACTACAGCCAGACCCTTACACCTAACCCTGCTACAGCCAGACTCTCACCTCATCTTACCCCAACCCTACTACCCTACTACAGTCAGACTCATACCCCAACCCTACTACAGCCAGACTCTTACCCCAACCCATTCCTGTAGGTTCATGCTCTACAACATCCGCAGAGTACGACCCTGCCTCACACAGGAAGCGGCGCAGGTCCTAATCCAGGCACTTGTCATCTCCCGTCTGGATTACTGCAACTCGCTGTTGGCTGGGCTCCCTGCCTGTGCCATTAAACCCCTACAACTCATCCAGAACGCCGCAGCCCGTCTGGTGTTCAACCTTCCCAAGTTCTCTCACGTCACCCCGCTCCTCCGCTCTCTCCACTGGCTTCCAGTTGAAGCTCGCATCCGTTACAAGACCATGGTGCTTGCCTACGGAGCTGTGAGGGGAACGGCACCGCAGTACCTCCAGGATCTGATCAGGCCCTACACCCAAACAAGGGCACTGCGTTCATCCACCTCTGGCCTGTTCGCCTCCCTACCACTGAGGAAGTACAGTTCCCGCTCAGCCCAGTCAAAACTGTTCGCTGCTCTGGCCCCCAATGGTGGAACAAACTCCCTCACGACGCCAGGACAGCGGAGTCAATCACCACCTTCCGGAGACACCTGAAACCCCACCTCTTTAAGGAATACCTAGGATAGGATAAAGTAATCCTTCTCACCCCCCTTAAATGATTTAGATGCACTATTGTAAAGTGGCTGTTCCACTGGATGTCATAAGGTGAATTCACCAATTTGTAAGTCGCTCTGGATAAGAGCGTCTGCCAAATGACTTAAATGTAAATGTAAATGTACTACAGTCAGACTCTTACCCCAACCCTACTACAGTCAGACTCTCCCCTCATCTTACCCCAACCCTAATACAGCCAGACTCTCTCCTCATCTTACCCCAACCCTAATACAGCCAGACTCTTACCCCAACCCTACTACAGCCAGACTCTTACCCCAACCCTACTACAGTCAGACTCTTACCCCAACCCTAATACAGCCAGACTCTTACCCCAACTCTACTACAGCCAGACTCTTACCCAACTCTACTACAGCCAGACTCTTACCCCAACCCTACTACAGCCAGACTCTCTCCTCATCTTACCCCAACCCTACTACAGCCAGACTCTTACCCCAACCCTGCTACAGCCAGACTCTTACCCCAACCCTACTACAGCCAGAATCTTACCCCAACCCTACTACAGCCAGACTCTTACCCCAACTCTACTACAGCCAGACTGTTACCCCAACCCTGCTACAGCCAGACTCTTACCCCAACCCTACTACAGTCAGACTATTACCCCAACCCTGCTACAGCCAGACTCTTACCCTAACCCTACAGCCAGACTCTCACCTCATCTTACCCCAACCCTACTACAGCCAGACTCTTACCCTAACCCTACAGCCAGACTCTCACCTCATCTTACCCCAACCCTGCTACAGCCAGACTCTTACCCCAACCCTGCTACAGCCAGACTCTCATCTCATCTTACCCCAACCCTACTACAGTCAGACTCTTACCCCAACCCTACTATAGCCAGACTCTTACCCCAACCCTGCTACAGCCAGACTCTTACCCCAACCCTACTACAGCCAGACTCTTACCTCATCTTACCCCAACCCTACTACAGCCAGACTCTTACTCCAACCCTGCTACAGCCAGACTCTTACCCCAACCCTGCTACAGCCAGACTCTCATCTCATCTTACCCCAACCCTACTACAGTCAGACTCTTACCCCAACCCTACTATAGCCAGACTCTTACCCCAACCCTAATACAGCCAGACTCTTACCCCAACCCTACTACAGCCAGACTCTTACCCCAACCCTACTACAGCCAGACCCTTACACCTAACCCTGCTACAGCCAGACTCTCACCTCATCTTACCCCAACCCTACTACCCTACTACAGTCAGACTCATACCCCAACCCTACTACAGCCAGACTCTTACCCCAACCCATTCCTGTAGGTTCATGCTCTACAACATCCGCAGAGTACGACCCTGCCTCACACAGGAAGCGGCGCAGGTCCTAATCCAGGCACTTGTCATCTCCCGTCTGGATTACTGCAACTCGCTGTTGGCTGGGCTCCCTGCCTGTGCCATTAAACCCCTACAACTCATCCAGAACGCCGCAGCCCGTCTGGTGTTCAACCTTCCCAAGTTCTCTCACGTCACCCCGCTCCTCCGCTCTCTCCACTGGCTTCCAGTTGAAGCTCGCATCCGTTACAAGACCATGGTGCTTGCCTACGGAGCTGTGAGGGGAACGGCACCGCAGTACCTCCAGGCTCTGATCAGGCCCTACACCCAAACAAGGGCACTGCGTTCATCCACCTCTGGCCTGCTCGCCTCCCTACCACTGAGGAAGTACAGTTCCCGCTCAGCCCAGTCAAAACTGTTCGCTGCTCTGGCCCCCAATGGTGGAACAAACTCCCTCACGACGCCAGGACAGCGGAGTCAATCACCACCTTCCGGAGACACCTGAAACCCCACCTCTTTAAGGAATACCTAGGATAGGATAAAGTAATCCTTCTCACCCCCCCCCTTAAATGATTTAGATGCACTATTGTAAAGTGGCTGTTCCACTGGATGTCATAAGGTGAATTCACCAATTTGTAAGTCGCTCTGGATAAGAGCGTCTGCCAAATGACTTAAATGTAAATGTAAATGTACTACAGTCAGACTCTTACCCCAACCCTACTACAGTCAGACTCTCCCCTCATCTTACCCCAACCCTAATACAGCCAGACTCTCTCCTCATCTTACCCCAACCCTACTACAGCCAGACTCTCCCCTCATCTTACCCCAACCCTACTACAGCCAGACTCTTACCCCAACCCTACTACAGCCAGACTCTTACCTCAGCTTACCCCAACCCTACTACAGCCAGACTCTTACCTACTACAGCCATACTCTTACCTTATCTTACCTACTACAGCCAGACTCTTACCCCAACCCTACTACAGCCAGACTCTTACCCCAACCCTACTACAGCCAGACTCTCCTCATCTTACCCCAACCCTACTACAGCCAGACCCTTACACCTAACCCTGCTACAGCCAGACTCTCACCTCATCTTACCCCAACCCTACTACCCTACTACAGTCAGACTCATACCCCAACCCTACTACAGCCAGACTCTTACCCCAACCCATTCCTGTAGGTTCATGCTCTACAACATCCGCAGAGTACGACCCTGCCTCACACAGGAAGCGGCGCAGGTCCTAATCCAGGCACTTGTCATCTCCCGTCTGGATTACTGCAACTCGCTGTTGGCTGGGCTCCCTGCCTGTGCCATTAAACCCCTACAACTCATCCAGAACGCCGCAGCCCGTCTGGTGTTCAACCTTCCCAAGTTCTCTCACGTCACCCCGCTCCTCCGCTCTCTCCACTGGCTTCCAGTTGAAGCTCGCATCCGTTACAAGACCATGGTGCTTGCCTACGGAGCTGTGAGGGGAACGGCACCGCAGTACCTCCAGGCTCTGATCAGGCCCTACACCCAAACAAGGGCACTGCGTTCATCCACCTCTGGCCTGTTCGCCTCCCTACCACTGAGGAAGTACAGTTCCCGCTCAGCCCAGTCAAAACTGTTCGCTGCTCTGGCCCCCAATGGTGGAACAAACTCCCTCACGACGCCAGGACAGCGGAGTCAATCACCACCTTCCGGAGACACCTGAAACCCCACCTCTTTAAGGAATACCTAGGATAGGATAAAGTAATCCTTCTCACCCCCCTTAAATGATTTAGATGCACTATTGTAAAGTGGCTGTTCCACTGGATGTCATAAGGTGAATTCACCAATTTGTAAGTCGCTCTGGATAAGAGCGTCTGCCAAATGACTTAAATGTAAATGTAAATGTACTACAGTCAGACTCTTACCCCAACCCTACTACAGTCAGACTCTCCCCATCTTACCCCAACCCTAATACAGCCAGACTCTCTCCTCATCTTACCCCAACCCTAATACAGCCAGACTCTTACCCCAACCCTACTACAGCCAGACTCTTACCCCAACCCTACTACAGCCAGACTCTTACCCCAACCCTACTACAGTCAGACTCTTACCCCAACCCTAATACAGCCAGACTCTTACCCCAACTCTACTACAGCCAGACTCTTACCCAACTCTACTACAGCCAGACTCTTACCCCAACCCTACTACAGCCAGACTCTCTCCTCATCTTACCCCAACCCTACTACAGCCAGACTCTTACCCCAACCCTGCTACAGCCAGACTCTTACCCCAACCCTACTACAGCCAGAATCTTACCCCAACCCTACTACAGCCAGACTCTTACCCCAACTCTACTACAGCCAGACTGTTACCCCAACCCTGCTACAGCCAGACTCTTACCCCAACCCTACTACAGTCAGACTATTACCCCAACCCTGCTACAGCCAGACTCTTACCCTAACCCTACAGCCAGACTCTCACCTCATCTTACCCCAACCCTACTACAGCCAGACTCTTACCCTAACCTTACAGCCAGACTCTCACCTCATCTTACCCCAACCCTGCTACAGCCAGACTCTTACCCCAACCCTGCTACAGCCAGACTCTCATCTCATCTTACCCCAACCCTACTACAGTCAGACTCTTACCCCAACCCTACTATAGCCAGACTCTTACCCCAACCCTGCTACAGCCAGACTCTTACCCCAACCCTACTACAGCCAGACTCTTACCTCATCTTACCCCAACCCTGCTACAGCCAGACTCTTACTCCAACCCTGCTACAGCCAGACTCTTACCCCAACCCTGCTACAGCCAGACTCTCATCTCATCTTACCCCAACCCTACTACAGTCAGACTCTTACCCCAACCCTACTATAGCCAGACTCTTACCCCAACCCTAATACAGCCAGACTCTTACCCCAACCCTACTACAGCCAGACTCTTACCCCAACCCTACTACAGCCAGACTCTCCTCATCTTACCCCAACCCTACTACAGCCAGACCCTTACACCTAACCCTGCTACAGCCAGACTCTCACCTCATCTTACCCCAACCCTACTACCCTACTACAGTCAGACTCATACCCCAACCCTACTACAGCCAGACTCTTACCCCAACCCATTCCTGTAGGTTCATGCTCTACAACATCCGCAGAGTACGACCCTGCCTCACACAGGAAGCGGCGCAGGTCCTAATCCAGGCACTTGTCATCTCCCGTCTGGATTACTGCAACTCGCTGTTGGCTGGGCTCCCTGCCTGTGCCATTAAACCCCTACAACTCATCCAGAACGCCGCAGCCCGTCTGGTGTTCAACCTTCCCAAGTTCTCTCACGTCACCCCGCTCCTCCGCTCTCTCCACTGGCTTCCAGTTGAAGCTCGCATCCGTTACAAGACCATGGTGCTTGCCTACGGAGCTGTGAGGGGAACGGCACCGCAGTACCTCCAGGCTCTGATCAGGCCCTACACCCAAACAAGGGCACTGCGTTCATCCACCTCTGGCCTGCTCGCCTCCCCTACCACTGAGGAAGTACAGTTCCCGCTCAGCCCAGTCAAAACTGTTCGCTGCTCTGGCCCCCCAATGGTGGAACAAACTCCCTCACGACGCCAGGACAGCGGAGTCAATCACCACCTTCCGGAGACACCTGAAACCCCACCTCTTTAAGGAATACCTAGGATAGGATAAAGTAATCCTTCTCACCCCCCCCCTTAAATGATTTAGATGCACTATTGTAAAGTGGCTGTTCCACTGGATGTCATAAGGTGAATTCACCAATTTGTAAGTCGCTCTGGATAAGAGCGTCTGCCAAATGACTTAAATGTAAATGTAAATGTACTACAGTCAGACTCTTACCCCAACCCTACTACAGTCAGACTCTCCCCTCATCTTACCCCAACCCTAATACAGCCAGACTCTCTCCTCATCTTACCCCAACCCTACTACAGCCAGACTCTTACCCCAACCCTACTACAGCCAGACTCTTACCCCAACCCTACTACAGCCAGACTCTTACCTCATCTTACCCCAACCCTACAGTCTCACCCACAGCTCTTCCCTTCAGGACAGGCAACATCTTCAGGCAGAACCCCCAGTGGCTGAAGCAATTAATCCATAGAATGCAAGAGGATTCCAAACATTTCCAGAAACAGAATGTTTCTCACACATGGAACTGAAAGCCCTGAAGGGCTTCTGTTGTCCCTCTGCAGGCTTGGCCTACGCCTCTTCTTGTATAATATGGTCCCAACGTAACTTAAACCTCTAGGAAGCTGACTAGTGACGGAAAAATGTACCATTAGTGAGGTGTCATGCAACTAATCAATATATTGTTGAAATAATAAGAAACAATCTCTTCTATATTTTCAGTGACACTACAGAGTGAATTTACCTTATACATTATAAACATGTTATACATTATAAACATCAAGGATTGACATTTATTGACTATAATCCGGACAGGATTTAGAGAGTAATCCCTTTTTCTTTTTGACACCTCCCTGTTTTTACTTCTCATGAGTTGTCAATACAACAGATTCCCAAGGAAATATGTCCGTCAAAATGGGAGAAACCCACAGTTTGTCTTTTCTGTGAGAAGAAAAATAACTCGGTTCATCATCAACGGTTCATCATTATGTAATTTCATCATTATGTCACCATGATGTCACTTCAACCAGTTTTGCCGAGCTTTGCCAGCTGGGGACCAGAACCATAGCTGACCATCCAGGATCAGGGGAAAATCTCCCCCCGCCAGAATTCTCCCCCCTTCACGTTCTTCATTGTTGCGACTTGCTTTCTAGTTGAGATTTCTGCTCTTCACTCCGTTGACAGTTTAGTTTACATTTCACTGATCTTAGTAGCAGAAAGCATTTTTGTCTGTAGTTTTCGGTTTGGCTATTTGTTTCAAGTGTTTGTGGCGGTTCTAGCTTGTATGGCCCCTGGGCGAACCCCTCCATCAGTGCCCGCGCCTGCCCCCACCCTTGGCAAGATGCCGTTCTGGGCGGTTGCCCATGTCGCACATAAATCCGCTACAGATTTTGTATTAGTCTATAAATAAATCTCTTTGCCAAAATTGGTCATCTCTCCCATGTCTTATTGAACTAGTATTTTTGAAAGTGTAAGGATAGTAATTCAGCCATAGTTGTTCTGAAATGTTTATTGCTTGCCAACATTTTACTCCCTCCTCTATGTTTAATATAACACACATACAATAATTATTCATTTCAGTCGCCTATCCTGATGTGAAGTTTGTTCTATAGAAACTGTTTGACTCTGTTGTGTGCCACAGAAAGTATTTGACTCTAGCTACAAAATTAAGGAAATTAGAAGGGGGGGAATCTGGCAGGGGGGAGATTTTCGGCACAACACCGGCACCTCTACGCGAGAGAGAAAAAATCACTGTTTGCAAAGTAAAAATTCTAACAAAAGCAATCAGTGTTCATTCGAGTTGCCTCCTCATTAATTCTCCTGCCCCCGGAAAACAACATCATGTGAAAATGTAGATTTTCAGCCCACACCTGATATTCTAAGTTGGGCCGGCTCGGGTTAATGGTTTGTGCAACATTATAGCCTATGCTTGAGACCAATGTGTGGCCGTTGATGGGGTGAAAGACTGAAGAGCGCCTGTATCTCTCAGAACTAGAATGACATTTACTCTCTATGATCGCTCTCCCTCTCTCTGCTAGACATGAGCCTGCACCTCTCATCTCTCCAGGGTTGTACTTCATCATTTATTTCCTTATAGAATCATAGCCGCGGAAGCAGAACCCCTCTCCCGCGCTCACTTTCTGTTCTGGCATCTCCCGATTTACAACTTAAGCACTACCATCCTTCATATACCATATCATATACTGTATGTATATTGAAATACATTTGCCAGAGTTATAGAATAACTGCTGTCTGTTCAGAAAGGAATGGCATCATTTAAAATACTACACCAGAAGTAGGTCCATCATTAATAATACTACACCAGAAGTAGGTCCATCATGTATAATACTACACCAGAAGAAGGTCCATCATGTATAATACTACACCAGAAGTAGGTCCGTCATGTATAATACTACACCAGAAGTAGGTCCATCATTTATAATACTACACCAGAAGTAGGTCCATCATGTATAATACTACACCAGAAGTAGGTCCATCATGTATAATACTACACCAGAAGTAGGTCCATCATTTATAATACTACACCAGAATGTATAATACTACACCAGGTCCATCATTTATAATACTACACCAGAAGTAGGTCCATCATTTATAATACTACACCAGAAGTAGGTCCATCATTTATAATACTACACCAGAAGTAGGTCCATCATTTATAATACTACACCAGAAGTAGGTCCATCATGTATAATACTACACCAGAAGTAGGTCCATCATTTATAATAATACACCAGAAGTAGGTCCATCATGTATAATACTACACCAGAAGTAGGTCCATCATTTATAATACTACACCAGAAGTAGGTCCATCATGTATAATACTACACCAGAAGTAGGTCCATCATGTATAATACTACACCAGAAGTAGGTCCATCATTTATAATACTACACCAGAAGTAGATCCATCATTAATAATACTACACCAGAAGTAGATCCATCATGTATAATACTACACCAGAAGTAGGTCCATCATGTATAATACTACACCAGAAGTAGGTCCATCATGTATAATACTACACCAGAAGTAGGTCCATCATGTATAATACTACACCAGAAGTAGGTCCATCATGTATAATACTACACCAGAAGTAGGTCCATCATGTATAATACTACACCAGAAGTAGGTCCATCATTTATAATACTACACCAGAAGTAGGTCCATCATGTATAATACTACACCAGAAGTAGGTCCATCATTAATAATACTACACCAGAAGTAGGTCCATCATGTATAATACTACACCAGAAGTAGGTCCATCATGTATAATACTACACCAGAAGTAGGTCCGTCATGTATAATACTACACCAGAAGTAGGTCCATCATTTATAATACTACACCAGAAGTAGGTCCATCATGTATAATACTACACCAGAAGTAGGTCCATCATGTATAATACTACACCAGAAGTAGGTCCATCATTTATAATACTACACCAGAAGTAGGTCCGTCATGTATAATACTACACCAGAAGTAGGTCCATCATTTATAATACTGCACCAGAAGTAGGTCCATCATTTATAATACTACACCAGAAGTAGGTCCATCATGTATAATACTACACCAGAAGTAGGTCCATCATTTATAATACTACACCAGAAGTAGGTCCGTCATGTATAATACTACACCAGAAGTAGGTCCATCATTTATAATACTACACCAGAAGTAGGTCCATCATTTATAATACTACACCAGAAGTAGGTCCATCATGTATAATACTACACCAGAAGTAGGTCCATCATGTATAATACTACACCAGAAGTAGGTCCATCATGTATAATACTACACCAGAAGTAGGTCCATCATGTATAATACTACACCAGAAGTAGGTCCATCATGTATAATACTACACCAGAAGTAGGTCCATCATGTATAATACTACACCAGAAGTAGGTCCATCATGTATAATACTACACCAGAAGTAGGTCCATCATGTATAATACTACACCAGAAGTAGGTCCATCATGTATAATACTACACCAGAAGTAGGTCCATCATGTATAATACTACACCAGAAGTGTTTCCCATGCCAGTGAAGCCCCTTGAGTTGAAGGTTGATAGGGAGGGAGGGAGAGAGAGAGTCAGGGAGAGAATTGTATTTGTGTGTTTTATATATATATATATATAGTCTTCCTGGTTGTGTAATAGTCATGTGACTCATCTTGATTTTGATTCATCAGATCTCTGCCCAAACCACCAAACACACATACACTCTTAGCTGGAACACTGGTATCTGTCGTTCTTGTGATGTTTTGCTTGGTGTTATTTGAGCTGTGTGATGGGAGACCGGGTCAATCAGCTTGTACATGTAAGTCGCTCTGGATAAGAGCGTCTGCTAAATGACTTAAATGTAAATGTAAGGAGGTCCATCATGTATAATACTACACCAGAAGTAGGTCCATCATGTATAATACTACACCAGAAGTAGGTCCATCATGTATAATACTACACCAGAAGTAGGTCCATCATGTATAATACTACACCAGAAGTAGGTCCATCATTAATAATACTACACCAGAAGTAGGTCCATCATGTATAATACTACACCAGAAGTAGGTCCATCATTTATAATACTACACCAGAAGTAGGTCCATCATGTATAATACTACACCAGAAGTAGGTCAATCATGTATAATACTACACCAGAAGTAGGTCCATCATTTATAATACTACACCAGAAGTAGGTTCATCATTTATAATACTACACCAGAAGTAGGTCCATCATTTATAATACTACACCAGAAGTAGGTCCATCATTAATAATACTACACCAGAAGTAGGTCCATCATTTATAATACTACACCAGAAGTAGGTCCATCATGTATAATACTACACCAGAAGTAGGTCCATCATGTATAATACTACACCAGAAGTAGGTCCATCATGTATAATACTACACCAGAAGTAGGTCCATCATTTATAATACTACACCAGAAGTAGGTCCATCATTTATAATACTACACCAGAAGTAGGTCCATCATGTATAATACTACACCAGAAGTAGGTCCATCATGTATAATACTACACCAGAAGTAGGTCCATCATGTATAATACTACACCAGAAGTAGGTCCATCATGTATAATACTACACCAGAAGTAGGTCCATCATTTATAATACTACACCAGAAGTAGGTCCATCATTTATAATACTACACCAGAAGTAGGTCCATCATGTATAATACTACACCAGAAGTAGGTCCATCATGTATAATACTACACCAGAAGTAGGTCCATCATTTATAATACTACACCAGAAGTAGGTCCATCATGTATAATACTACACCAGAAGTAGGTCCATCATTTATAATACTACACCAGAAGTAGGTCCATCATGTATAATACTACACCAGAAGTAGGTCCATCATTAATAATACTACACCAGAAGTAGGTCCATCATTTATAATACTACACCAGAAGTAGGTCCATCATGTATAATACTACACCAGAAGTAGGTCCATCATGTATAATACTACACCAGAAGTAGGTCCATCATGTATAATACTACACCAGAAGTAGGTCCATCATTTATAATACTACACCAGAAGTAGGTCCATCATGTATAATACTACACCAGAAGTAGGTCCATCATGTATAATACTACACCAGAAGTAGGTCCATCATGTGTTATGAACTTGAGTGAAGACCCAAAAGCGGTTTTAACAGAAAACAGAGTTCTTTAATGAAAATACAGGAATGGCATAAATCCTCTTCCAACGTTGTCAGCGGAACAAAAGAACGTTAGTATAGTGCAGGATTCTCCTGCCAGGCAGACTCCGACAGGACAGGACAAGGTGGAAGCAAACGAGACGACAGCTTGCTTCTGGCATCAAAAAACACAAATAAGAATCAGACACTGAAAGTAGCAGGAACAGAGAAAGAAATAGAGACCTAATCAGAGGGGGAAGAGAGAACAGGTGGGGAAAGAGAGAATGAGCTAGTTAGGGGAAATGTAGAACAGCTGAGGAATGAGAGACAGAGAAGGTAACCTAAAAAGACCAGCAGAGAGAGAAATGAAGAGAAAGGACAGGAACAGACATAACAAGACATGACAGTACCCCCCACTCACCGAGCGCCTCCTGGCGCACTCGAGGAGGAAACCTGGCGGCAAAGGAGGAAATCATCGATCAGCGAACGGTCCAGCACGTCCCGAGAGGGAACCCAACTCCTCTCCTCAGGACCGTACCCTCCCAATCCACTAGGTACTGATGACCACGGCCCCGAGGGCGCATGTCCAAAATCTTACGAACCCTGTAGATGGGTGCGCCCTCGACAAGGATGGGGGAGGGACGAGCGGGGGCGCGAAGAACGGGCTTAACACAGGAGACATGGAAGACCGGGTGAACGCGACGAAGATAGCGCGGGAGAAGAAGTCGCACTGCGACAGGATTAATGACCTGGGAAATACGGAACGGACCAATGAACCGCGGGGCCAACTTGCGAGAAGCTGTCTTAAGGGGAAGGTTCTGAGTGGAGAGCCATACTCTCTGACCGCAACAATATCTAGGACTCTTGGTCCTACGCTTATTAGCGGCCCTCACAGTCTGCGCCCTATTACGGCAAAGTGCCGACCTGACCCTTCCAGGTGCGCTCGCAACGCTGGACAAAAGCCTGAGCGGAGGGGACGCAGGACTCGGCGAGCTGAGATGAGAACAGCGGAGGCTGGTACCCGAGGCTACACTGAAAAGGGGATAGACCGGTAGCAGACGAGGGAAGCGAGTTGTGGGCGTACTCTGCCCAGGGGAGCTGTTCTGACCAAGACGCAGGGTTACGAAAAGAAAGACTGCGTAAAATGCGACCAACAGTCTGATTGGCCCGTTCGGCTTGACCGTTAGACTGGGGATGAAAGCCGGACGAGAGACTGACGGAAGCCCCAATCAAACGGCAAAACTCCCTCCAAAATTGAGACGTGAACTGCGGACCTCTGTCGGAAACGACGTCAGACGGAAGGCCATGAATTCGGAAAACATTCTCGATAATGATCTGAGCCGTCTCCTTAGCAGAAGGGAGCTTATCGAGAGGAATGAAATGAGCCGCCTTAGAGAATCTATCGACAACCGTAAGAATAACTGTCCTCCCCGCTGATGAAGGCAGTCCGGTGACAAAATCTAAAGCGATGTGAGACCACGGTCGAGAGGGAATGGGAAGCGGTCTGAGACGGCCGGCAGGAGGAGAGTTCCCAGATTTAGTCTGCGCGCAGACCGAACAAGCGGCGACAAATCGACGCGCGTCACGTTCCCGAGTGGGCCACCAGAAACGCTGGCGAATGGAAGCGAGCGTACCCCGAACGCCGGGGTGGCCGGCTAACTTGGCAGAGTGGGCCCACTGAAGAACGGCCGGACGAGTAGGAACGGGAACGAACAGAAGGTTCCTAGGACAAGCTCGCGGCGACGGAGTGTGAGCGAGTGCTTGCTTTACCTGCCTCTCAATTCCCCAGACAGTCAACCCGACAACACGCCCCTCAGGGAGAATCCCATCGGGGTCGGTGGAGACCTCAGAAGAACTGAAGAGACGAGATAAAGCATCAGGTTTGGTGTTTTTTGAGCCCGGACGATAAGAAATAACAAACTCGAAACGAGCGAAAAACAGAGCCCAACGAGCCTGATGCGCATTAAGTCGTTTGGCTGAACGGATGTACTCAAGGTTCCTATGGTCAGTCCAAACGACAAAAGGAACGGTCGCCCCCTCCAACCACTGTCGCCATTCGCCTAGGGCTAAGCGGATGGCGAGCAGTTCGCGATTACCAACATCATAGTTACGTTCTGACGGCGATAAGCGATGAGAGAAAAACGCGCAAGGATGGACCTTGCCGTCAGAGAGAGAGCGCTGAGAAAGAATGGCTCCCACGCCCACCTCTGACGCGTCAACCTCAACAACAAACTGTCTAGAGATGTCAGGTGTAACAAGAATAGGTGCGGATGTAAAACGATTCTTAAGAAGATCAAAAGCTCCCTGGGCGGAAACGGACCACTTAAAGCACGTCTTAACAGAAGTAAGGGCTGTGAGAGGAGCTGCCACCTGACCGAAATTACGGATGAAACGACGGTAGAAATTAGCGAAGCCCAGAAAGCGCTGCAGCTCGACGCGTGACTTAGGAACGGGCCAATCAATGACAGCCTGGACCTTAGCGGGATCCATCTTAATGCCCTCAGCGGAAATAACGGAACCGAGAAAGGGACAGAGGCGGCATGAAAAGTGCACTTCTCAGCCTTCACATAAAGACAGTTCTCCAAAAGGCGCTGGAGGACGCGTCGCACGTGCTGAACATGAATCGAGAGAGACGGTGAAAAAATCAGGATATCGTCCATGTAAACGAAAACAAAAATGTTCAGCATGTCTCTCAGGACGTCGTTAACTAGTGCCTGAAAGACAGCTGGAGCGTTAACGAGGCCGAAAGGAAGAACCCGGTATTCAAAGTGCCCTAACGGAGTGTTAAACGCCGTCTTCCACTCGTCCCCCTCCCTGATGCGCACGAGATGGTAGGCGTTACGAAGGTCCAATTTGGTGAAAAACCTGGCTCCCTGCAGGATCTCGAAGGCTGAAGACATAAGAGGAAGCGGATAACGATTCTTAACAGTTATGTCATTCAGCCCTCGATAATCCACGCATGGGCGCAGGGACCCGTCCTTCTTCTGAACAAAAAAAAAAACCCAGCTCCGGCGGGGGAGGAGGAGGAGACTATGGTACCGGCGTCGAGCGAAACCGACAAATAATCCTCGAGAGCCTTACGTTCGGGAGCCGACAGAGAGTATAATCTACCCCGGGGGGGAGTAGTTCCCGGAAGGAGATCAATACTACAGTCATACGACCGGTGTGGAGGGAGAGAAGTGGCCTTGGAACGACTGAACACCGTGCGCAGATCGTGATACTCCTCCGGCACCCCTGTCAAATCGCCAGGCTCCTCCTGTGAAGAAGAGACAGAGGAAACAGGAGGGATAGCAGACATTAAACAGGTTACATGACAAGAAACATTCCAGGATAGGATAGTATTACTAGACCAATTAATAGAAGGGTTATGGCGCACTAGCCAGGGATGACCCAAAACAACAGGTGTAAAAGGTGAACGAAAAATTAAAAAAGAAATGGTTTCGCTATGATTACCAGAGACAGTGAGGGTTAAAGGCAGCGTCTCACGCTGAATCTTGGGGAGAGAACTACCATCTAAAGCGAACAAGGCCCTGGGCTCCCCAACTGTCTGAGAGGAATGTCATGTTCCCGAGCCCAGGTCTCGTCCATAAAACAGCCCTCCGCCCCAGAGTCTATCAAGGCACTGCAGGAAGCAGATGAACCGGGCCAGCGGAGATGGACCGGAAAGGTAGTGCGTGATCCAGAAGGAAAGGCCTGAGTAGTTGCGCTCACCAGTAGCCCTCCTCTTACTGATGAGCTCTGGCCTTTTACTGGACATGAGGTGACAAAATGACCAGCGGAACCGCAGTAGAGACAGAGGCGATTGGTGATTCTCCGTTCCCTCTCCTTGGCCGAGATGCGAATACCCCCAGCTGCATAGGCTCAGCATCCGAGCCGGCGGAGGAGGGTGGCAGTGATGCGGCAGGTGGCAGTGATGTGGAGAGGGGAGCAACGGAGAACGTGAGCTCCTTTCCACGAGCTCGGCGACGAAGATCAAACCGTCGCTCTATGCGAATAGCGAGAGCTATTAAGGAGTCCAGACTGGAAGGAACCTCCCGGGAGAGGATCTCATCCTTAACCTCGACGTGGAGACCCTCCAGAAAACGAGCGAGCAAAGCCGGCTCGTTCCAGTCACTAGAGGCAGCGAGAGTGCGAAACTCAATAGAATAATCCGTTATGGATCTATTCCCCTGACATAGGAAGACAGGGCCCGGGAAGCCTCCTCGCCAAAAACAGAACGGTCAAAAACCCGTATCATCTCCTCCTTAAAGTCCTGATACTGGTTAATACACTCAGCCCTCGCCTCCCAGACTGCCGTGCCCCACTCACGCGCCCGTCCGGTAAGGAGAGAAATGACGTAGGCGATGCGGGCTGCGCTCCTGGAGTAAGTGTTGGGCTGGAGAGAGAACACCACATCACACTGAGTGAGGAATGAGCGGCACTCAGTGGGCTCCCCAGAGTAACACGGCGGGTTGTTGATCCTGGGCTCTGGCGACTCGGAAACCCTGGAAGTGGGCGGTGGATCGAGGTGGAGTTGGTGAACCCGTCTTGTGAGGTCGGAGACTTGGACGGCCAGGGTCTCAACGGCATGTTGAGCAGCAGACAATTCCTCCTCGTGTCTGCCTAGCAACGCTCCCTGGATCTCGACGGCGGAGTGAAAAGGGTCCGGAGCCGCTGGGTCCATTCTTGGTCTGATTCTTCTGTTATGAACTTGAGTGAAGACCCAAAAGCGGTTTTAACAGAAAACAGAGTTCTTTAATGAAAATACAGGAATGGCATAAATCCTCTTCCAACGTTGTCAGCGGAACAAAAGAACGTTAGTATAGTGCAGGATTCTCCTGCCAGGCAGACTCCGACAGGACAGGACAAGGTGGAAGCAAACGAGACGACAGCTTGCTTCTGGCATCAAAAAACACAAATAAGAATCAGACACTGAAAGTAGCAGGAACAGAGAAAGAAATAGAGACCTAATCAGAGGGGGAAGAGAGAACAGGTGGGGAAAGAGAGAATGAGCTAGTTAGGGGAAATGTAGAACAGCTGAGGAATGAGAGACAGAGAAGGTAACCTAAAAAGACCAGCAGAGAGAGAGAATGAAGAGAAAGGACAGGAACAGACATAACAAGACATGACATCATGTATAATACTACACCAGAAGTAGGTCCATCATGTATAATACTACACCAGAAGTAGGTCCATCATTAATAATACTACACCAGAAGTAGGTCCATCATGTATAATACTACACCAGAAGTAGGTCCATCATGTATAATACTACACCAGAAGTAGGTCCATCATTAATAATACTACACCAGAAGTAGGTCCATCATGTATAATACTACACCAGAAGTAGGTCCATCATTTATAATACTACACCAGAAGTAGGTCCATCATGTATAATACTACACCAGAAGTAGGTCCATCATTTATAATACTACACCAGAAGTAGGTCCATCATTAATAATACTACACCAGAAGTAGGTCCATCATTTATAATACTACACCAGAAGTAGGTCCATCATTTATAATACTACACCAGAAGTAGGTCCATCATGTATAATACTACATCAGAAGTAGGTCCATCATTAATAATACTACACCAGAAGTAGGTCCATCATGTATAATACTACACCAGAAGTAGGTCCATCATGTATAATACTACACCAGAAGTAGGTCCATCATTTATAATACTACACCAGAAGTAGGTCCATCATGTATAATACTACACCAGAAGTAGGTCCATCATTTATAATACTACACCAGAAGTAGGTCCATCATTAATAATACTACACCAGAAGTAGGTCCATCATTTATAATACTACACCAGAAGTAGGTCCATCATTTATAATACTACACCAGAAGTAGGTCCATCATTTAGTCACAGAGGACCAATAGCTGTTTACAAAAATTGCCTCGTTTTGGACTGCGTTCACATAGCTCAATCCCAAAGCATATAGTCTGGGAACGAGCTGCAAATCTGTCATTGAACAGCATGCAGCCGGAACAAGCATTACGTAATATTTCAAACACAATCGCGGTTGGAAAATACAGGTTGGAAAGCAAATGGCTCCTGCTTAAAAGAGAAGAGTTGAATCCTACTGTAGGCTACCAAAATATTCAATCAACTTCCAAATAGGCCGATTGAGCAAACTTTGTTTTACAAAGTAAAACAAGAGATAGGCTTTTGGCACGAGCGCATCGGCCATCGCTGGTGAGTCAGCTGCTCATCAACTATTGATCTCAGATTCTTAGTTTGTCAGTATCAAAGTAAACTGTAATTTCGATCATTTGTGAGGTATTAAAAAATATTCAGCTAAACTCTCCAAGTCATATAAAATGACTGAACTGAATGAAATGTGTTTGTGAAAGGTCAAATTCTTCCCAGGCCCAAGTAAAAAAAACTCATGTGTGCAACTTCTGTAAGCACCTCTCCTCTGATGCTCTACGGCACTACACAAAAGCAATGATATGTGTGCACTGCTTTATTAGCAAGGTGATTTATTGTTGATTCACTGTGGTACCGCAGAGCCCCCTAGGTCACCTCTCTCTCGCGCTCAATTTTTATTCTGGAACCTTCCGATTTACAACTTAAGCACTACCATCCTTCATACACCATATCATATACTGTATGTACTGTATGAACTGTATGTGTTGACTCAAGTAAAGGTTAGTGGCTCATTCAGTCACCCCATCAGCATTCTAGAAAGCTCTAGAATGCCAGCAGAAAATATGTGTTCTATTTTCTGTTCAAGTCGGTCATTATAATGAAAAGTTAACATGAACAAAACAACAAACGGAAACGGGCAAAACAAACGTTTTCAATGCCATTTTTCATCACCCAAAGCTTTTTAGCAGGCTAATACTGTAAAGCAAGTCACTCAAATGCATCATGCAGCATAAAATATGTCCACAAACTAGGCTTGGCAGTCTTCATCAATAATGAATAAGTATATTCTGTGGGATGTCAGTAAGAGCTATGTCAGTTCCCAGCTGAGCGTCAACATACTCTACGTTTCTTCTTTAACTCAGACGTATTGAGTCAAATTCATTCATTTGCATCCTTTTTTCCACGTAATAAATCATGTTAATGTATTTAGTTAATTGTACCCTCTCTTCCAATCCAATTACCTAGTTATTTTTGGATATGAATAATTATCTCCATCTTTCGAAAACCTTGCAAGAGCCTGGAGGCTTTTTCCAATGATAAAAGTACTATGGATGAGCTATACTGTAGATGTCTCAACAGTCTTTGTCAAAGTGTGCAGTACAGTGAATCAGGAAAGGTTGGTTAATTATAAGCTATTCCTTATGGTCAGCTAAAGAAAAATGAATCCACTTAATTAATCAACATATATTTGACTTTGTCTCTGGTGATAATCTATTGATGTGCTATCATACTGCTACTGTCAGTGTCCTTTTCTTTAGTGGGGCTTCTGCTATTGCCCATTCCAATGAATAGACATAGACAGTGGCTTACAGCTATTTCCGAGGAGAATCACAGCTGCCTTTAGGATGAGACTTCTACTGGGGCAGAAGAGAGACACTTTGGAGGAACCTGGAGTAGACTGCAAAGCCTATCAAAAATGTATCAGTACCATTTTTGATACATTTGGAGGAAAAAATAAATTCAACAAAAATTATTTCCAATTCTTTTTTTGGGAGTGCTTAAAAATGATAATAAAAATGATAATAATAATATTAGTAAAAGGGTGTGATATAAACATCAGCCTTAGTGTTTAAACTGAATCTCACCTGGTATGACAGAGATAGTTTTCAATGCTCGGAGAACTCTGAATGTTCTCAACGCAGAGACATTGCCCAGGTCCACAAACTCTGTTATATATCTGTAAACAGGGGAAGGACCACACACAAACAAACACCAGTGACAAAAACACACGCGCAAAAGCACCACAACACCACCACCACGCACGCACTCAACCAGGAAGTAACCACAACGCCACTCACAGAGCCTGTCCACGGAGGGGGAGTAAAGGATAAATAAAATAAAAAATAGGACCCACGACACATCGACACCCATCCTGTCTTACCTGGAATTACAGAAAATAGTTTTCAATGCCCTCAACACTCTGAACATACGCAGAGCTGAGACATTACCTAGGTTTACAAACTCTGTTATACACCTGCAGAATCAAATACAAGTTACAAACTGTTATTGACACACATGATATAAGACGAATGTAGTGGTTGAACAGAAACACTTCTTGAAGTTAAAGATATTTAAGGTCCACTTCGTAAAATGCTGAACTAGTACTACGCAACATAAAAAACATGGTGGCCTTAGAGTTAGTTATAGTTATAGTTAGTTTGCCAACATGTAATGTAATGTGTTAGTAAATATACATCTATATCATGTCAAATCAAACATGGTAAGATGAAGCCTTGATCAGAATCCTAAGGTCTCCAGCAAACTGAAAGAGAAAAATGTGAGCGAGAGAGACAGATAAAGAGATTGGGAAGAAAAGAGAAAGAGAGAGACAGATAAAGAGAGAGGGAGGAAAAGAGAAAGAGAGAGACAGATAAAGAGATAGGGAGGAAAAGAGAAAGAGAGAGACAGATAAAGAGAGAGGGAAGAAAAGAGAGAAGAGAGACAGATAAAGAGATTGGGAAGAAAAGAGAAAGAGAGAGACAGAGAGAGAAAGAAAAGAGAGGAGGAAAAGAGAGAGGATAAAGAGAGAGGGAGGAAAAGAGAAAGAGAGAGACAGATAAAGAGAGAGGAAAGAGAGAGACAGAAAAGAGAAGACAGATAAAGAGATTGGGAAGAAAAGAGAAAGAGAGAGACAGATAAAGAGAGAGGGAGGAGAAAGAGAAAGAGAGAGACAGATAAAGAGATTGGGAGGAAAAGAGAAAGAGAGAGACAGATAAAGAGATTGGGAAGAAAAGAGAAAGAGAGAGACAGATAAAGAGAGGGAGGAGGAAAGAAAGAGAGAGACAGATAAAGAGAGAGGGAGGAAAAGAGAAAGAGAGAGATAAAGAGAGAGGGAGGAAAAGAGAAAGAGAGAGACAGATAAAGAGATTGGGAAGAAAAGAGAAAGAGAGAGACAGATAAAGAGAGAGGGAGGAAAAGAGAAGAGAGACAGATAAAGAGAGAGGGAGGAAAAGAGAAAGAGAGACAGATAAAGAGAGAGGGAGATAAAAAGAGAGAGACAGATAAAGAGATAGGGAAGAAAAGAGAAAGAGAGAGACAGATAAAGAGAGGGACAGATAAAGAGAGAAAAAGAGAAAAGAGAAAGAGAAGAGAGAGACAGATAAAGAGAGAGGGAGGAAAGAGAAAGAGAGAGATAAAGAGAGAGGGAGGAAAAGAGAAAGAGAGAGACAGATAAAGAGATTGGGAAGAAAAGAGAAAGAGAGAGACAGATAAAGAGAGGGAGGAAAAGAGAAAGAGAGACAGATAAAGAGAGAGGGAGGAAAAGAGAAAGAGAGAGACAGATAAAGAGAGAGGGAGAAAAGAGAAAGAGAGAGACAGATAAAGAGAGAGGGGAGAAAAGAGATAAAGAGAGAGGGAGGAAAAGAGAAAGAGAGAGACAGATAAAGAGAGAGACAGATAAAGGAAGGGAGGAAAAGAGAAAGAGAGACAGATAAAGAGAGAGGGAGGAAAAGAGAAAGAGAGAGACAGATAAAGAGAGAGGGAGGAAAAGAGAAAGAGAGAGACAGATAAAGAGAGAGGGAGGAAAAGAGAAAGAGAGAGACAGATAAAGAGATTGGGAGGAAAAGAGAAAGAGAGAGACAGATAAAGAGAGAGGGAGGGAGAAAAGATAAAGAAAGAAAAGAGAGACAGATAAAGAGAGAGGGAGGAAAAGAGAAAGAAGAGAGATAAAGAGAGAGGGAGGAAAAGAGAAAGAGAGAGAGATAAAGAGAGAGGGAGGAAAAGAGAAAGAGAGACAGATAAAGAGAGAGGGAGGAAAAGAGAAAGAGAGAGACAGATAAAGAGAGAGGGAGGAAAAGAGAAAGAGAATAAAGAGAGAAGGAGAAAGATAAAGAGACAGATAAAGAGATAGGGAGGAAAAAAGAGAAAGAGAGACAGATAAAGAGAGAGGGAGGAAAAGAGAAAGAGAGAGACAGATAAAGAGAGAGGGAGGAAAAGAGAAAGAGAGAGATAAAGAGAGAGGGAGGAAAAGAGAAAGAGAGACAGATAAAGAGAGAGGGAGGAAAAGAGAAAGAGAGAGACAGATAAAGAGAGAGGAGGAAAAGAGAAAGAGAGAGAGAGAGATAAAGAGAGATAAAGGAGGAGGAAAGAAAAGAGAGACAGATAAAGAGAGAGGGAGGAAAAGAGAAAGAGAGACAGATAAAGAGAGAGGGAAAAAAGAGAAGAGAGAGAGACAGATAAAGAGAGAGGGAGGAAAAGAGAAAGAGAGACAGATAAAGAGAGAGGGAGGAAAAGAGAAAGAGAGAGACAGATAAAGAGAGAGGGAGGAAAAGAGAAAGAGAGAGACAGATAAAGAGAGAGGGAGGAAAAGAGAAAGAGAGAGACAGATAAAGAGAGAGGGAGGAAAAGAGAAAGAGAGAGACAGATAAAGAGAGAGGGAGGAAAAGAAAAGAGAGAGACAGATAAAGAGAGAGGGAGGAAAAGAGAAAGAGAGACAGATAAAGAGAGAGGGAGGAAAAGAGAAAGAGAGAGACAGATAAAGAGAGAGAGGGAGGAAAAGAGAAAGAGAGACAGATAAAGAGAGAGGGAGGAAAAGAGAAAGAGAGACAGATAAAGAGAGAGGGAGGAAAAGAGAAAGAGAGAGACAGATAAAGAGAGAGGGAGAGGAAAGAGAGAAGATAAAGAGAGACAGATAAAGAGAGAGGGAGGAAAAGAGAAAGAGAGAGACAGATAAAGAGAGAGGGAGGAAAAGAAGAGAGAGAGATAAAGAGAGAGAGGAAAGAGAAAGAGAGAGACAGATAAAGAGAGAAGGAAAAGAGAAAGAGACAGATAAAGAGAGAGGAGAGAAAAGAGAAAGAGAGACAGATAAAGAGAGAGGGAGGAAAAGAGAAAGAGAGACAGATAAAGAGAGAGGGAGGAAAAGAGAAAGAGAGACAGATAAAGAGAGAGGGAGAAAAGAGAAAAGAGAAAGAGAGAGACAGATAAAGAGAGAGGGAGGAAACAGATAAAGAGAAGAGAGAAAAGACAGATAAAGAGAGAGAGGGAGGAAAAGAGAAAGAGAGAGATAAAGAGAGAGGGAAGAAAAGAGAAAGAGAGACAGATAAAGAGAGAGGGAGGAAAAGAGAAAGAGAGAGATAAAGAGAGAGGGAGGAAAAGAGAAAGAGAGACAGATAAAGAGAGAGGGAGGAAAGAGAAAGAGAGACAGATAAAGAGAGAGGGAGGAAAAGAGAGAGAGACAGATAAAGAGAGGGGAAAAAGAGAAAGAGAGAGACAGATAAAGAGAGAGGGAGGAAAAGAGAAAGAGAGAGAGAGAGGGAGAAAAGAGAAAGAGAGATAAAGAGAGAGGAGGAAAAGAGAAAGAGAGACAGATAAAGAGAGAGGGAGGCAAAGAGAAAGAGAGAGACAGATAAAGAGAGAGGGAGGAAAAGAGAAAGAGAGAGATAAAGAGAGAGGGAGGAAAAGAGAAAGAGAGAGACAGATAAAGAGAGAGGGAGGAAAAGAGAAAGAGAGACAGATAAAGAGAGAGGGAGGAAAAGAGAAAGAGAGACAGATAAAGAGAGAGGGAGGAGGAAAAGAAAGAGAGAGACAGATAAAGAGAGAGGGAGGAAAAGAGAAAGAGAGACAGATAAAGAGAGAGGGAGGAAAAGAGAAAGAGAGAGAGATAAAGAGAGAGGGAGGAAAAGAGAAAGAGAGAGACAGATAAAGAGAGAGGGAGGAAAAGAGAAAGAGAGACAGATAAAGAGAGAGGGAGGAAAAGAGAAAGAGAGACAGATAAAGAGAGAGGGAGGAAAAGAGAAAGAGAGACAGATAAAGAGAGAGGAGGAAAAAGAGAAAGAGAGAGACAGATAAAGAGAGAGGGAGGAAAAGAGAAAGAGAAGAGAGAGACAGATAAAGAGAGAGGGAGGAAAAGAGAAAGAGAGAGATAAAGAGAGGGAGGAAAGAGAGGATAAAAAGAGAAAGAGAGAGGGAGGAAAAGAGATAAAGAGAGAGGGAGGAAAAGAGAAAGAGAGAGAGACAGATAAAGAGAGAGGAGGAAAAGAGAAAAGAGAGAGACAGATAAAGAGAGGGAGGAGGAAAACAGAAAAGAGAGACAGATAAAGAGAGAGGGAGGAAAAGAGAAAGAGAGAGACAGATAAAGAGAGAGGGAGGAAAAGAGAAAGAGAGAGACAGATAAAGAGAGAGGGAGGAAAAGAGAAAGAGAGAGATAAAGAGAGAGGGAGGAAAAGAGAAGAGAGACAGATAAAGGAGAGAGAGGGAGGAAAAGAGAAAGAGAGACAGATAAAGAGAGAGGGAGGAAAAGAGAAAGAGAGACAGATAAAGAGAGAGGAAAAGAGAAAGAGACAGATAAAGAGAGAGGGAGAAAAGAAAAGAGAAAGAGACAGATAAAGAGAGAGGGAGGAAAAGAGAAAGAGAGACAGATAAAGAGAGAGGGAGGAAAAGAGAAAGAGAGAGACAGATAGAGAGAGAGGGAGGAAAACAGAAAGAGAGACAGATAAAGAGAGAGGGAGGAAAAGAGAAGAGAGACAGATAAAGAGAGAGGGAGGAAAAGAGAAAGAGACAGATAAAGAGAGAGGGAGGAAAAGAGAAAGAGAGACAGATAAAGAGATAGGGAGGGAGGAAAAGAGAAAGAGAGAGACAGATAAAGAGAGAGGGAGGAAAGGGAGAAAAGAAAAGAGAGACAGATAAAGAGAAGAGGGAGGAAAAGAGAAAGAGAGACAGATAAAGAGAGAGGGAAAAGACAGATAAAGAGATAGGGAGAAAGAGAAAGAGAGAGACAGATAAAGAGATAGGGAGGAAAAGAGAAAGAGAGATAAAGAGAGGAGGGAGGAAAGAGAAAGAGAGAGATAAAGAGAGAGGGAGGAAAAGAGAAAAAGAGAGAGACAGATAAAGAGAGAGGGAGGAAAAGAGAAAGAGAGACAGATAAAGAGATAGGGAGGAAAGAGAAGAAGATAAAGAGAGACAGATTAAGAGAGAGACAGATAAAGAGAGAGGGAGGAAAAGAGAAAGAGAGACAGATAAAGAGAGAGGGAGGAAAAGAGAAAGAGAGAGACAGATAAAGAGAGAGGGAGAGGAAAGGAGATAAAGAGATAGGGAGAAAAGAGAAAGAGAGAGACAGATAAAGAGAGAGGGAGGAAAAGAGAAAGAGAGAGAGATAAAGAGAGAGGGAGGAAAAGAGAAAGAGAGAGACAGATAAAGAGAGAGGGAGGAAAAGAGAAAGAGAGACAGATAAAGAGAGAGGGAGGAAAAGAGAAAGAGACAGATAAAGAGAGAGGGAGGAAAAGAGAGGGAGAGACAGATAAAGAGAGAGGGAGGAAAAGAGAAAGAGAGACAGATAAAGAGAGAGGGAGGAAAAGAGAAAGAGAGACAGATAAAGAGAGAGGGAGGAAAGAGAAAGAGAGAGACAGATTAAAGAGAGAGGGAGGAAAAGAGAAAGAGAGACAGATAAAGAGAGAGGGAGGAAAAGAGAAAGAGAGACAGATAAAGAGAGAGGAGGAAAAGAGAAAAAGAGAGACAGATAAAGAGAGAGGGAGGAAAAGAGAGGGAGAGAAGATAAAGAGAGAAGGAGGAAAAGAGAAAGAGAGACAGATAAAGAGAGAGGGAGGAAAAGAGAAAGAGAGAGACAGATAAAGAGAGAGGGAGGAAAAGAGAAAGAGAGACAGATAAAGAGAGAGGGAGGAAAAGAGAAAAAGAGAGAGATAAAGAGAGATAAAGGGAGGAAAAGAGAAAGAGAGAGAGATAAAGAGAGAGGGAAAAGAGAAAGAGAGACAGATAAAGAGAAAGGAAAAGAGAGACAGATAAAGAGAGAGGGAGGAAAAGAGAAAGAGAGACAGATAAAGAGAGAGGGAGGAAAGAGAAAGAGAGAGACAGATAAAGAGAGAGGGAGGAAAAGAGAAAGAGAGACAGATAAAGAGAGAGGGAGGAAAAGAGAAAGAGAGAGACAGATAAAGAGAGAGGGAGGAAAAGAGAAAGAGAGAGAGATAAAGAGAGAGGGAGGAAAAGAGAAAGAGAGAGACAGATAAAGAGAGAGGGAGGAAAAGAGAAAGAGAGACAGATAAAGAGAGAGGGAGGAAAAGAGAAAGAGACAGATAAAGAGAGAGGGAGGAAAAGAGAGGGAGAGACAGATAAAGAGAGAGGGAGGAAAAGAGAAAGAGAGACAGATAAAGAGATAGGGAGGAAAAGAGAAAGAGAGACAGATAAAGAGAGAGGAGGAAAAGAGAAAGAG